>NC_057392.1:81534259-81537683 GCF_019320065.1 Cervus canadensis
TGCTCTCCGCAAGTGGATCAAAGCCCGTGCAGCAGCGGAGACCCAGCGCTGCTGCTGCTGCTGCTAAGTCGAGTCAGTCGTGGCCGACCCTGTGCGACCCCAGAGACGGCAGCCCACCAGGCTTCCCTGTCCCTGGGATTCTCCAGGCAGGAGCACTGGAGCAGGTTGCCATTTCCTCCTCCAATGCATGAAAGTGAAAAGTGAAAGTGAAGTCGCTCAGTCGTGTCCGACTCTTAGCGACCCCATGGACTGCAGCCTACCAGGCTCCTCCGTCCATGGGATTTTCCAGGCAAGAGTACTGGAGTGGGGTGCCATTGCCTTCTCCAGACCCAGCACAACCGTAAATAATAAACCGTTTTTAAAAAGGGCTGTGTGCTAATATATTTAAGTGAAGTTAATATATAGTACTGAGAGGAAAGGTATAAAATGAAAAAGAAGGGCACCTCTTTTTCACGTGTAAGGAGACCCAAATAAGCTATTCCCACCTCATGACTTTTGCCTGTGCTGTTAGCTCTGTGTGGAATCGAGTGACTGGTTCCTCGTCATCATCCCAGACTGTCCTCAACTCCCTTCCTCCGAGAGGCTGTCCCTGCGCCCCCTCCCAAGTGCAGAGTAAGGCACTCCACGCTCTACCCAGGCATGCCTTGTGTATTTTCTTAGTGCTTGTCACCGCCTGACGTGATCTTATTCAGTTCTTCATTTTTGGTCTTTTTAGAATTGAATTGGAGTACAGTGGGCTAGCCTGCATTGTTTTATTGCTATAACCTAGTATCTGTGATAGTTCTTGAATATTGAATGAATGACTGAAGTGTTTAGAAGACTCACATGCCCCAGACCTAAAAACCAGCCCCCTTATTGTACAGTTGAGAAAATTGAGGCCCAGAGAGGTTAAGTGATTTGCAGAAGACGCCAGTAAGAAAATCATGAAAGGGATTTTGTTCTTTCTTCTGATGCTAGATTGGGTTTTTTTCCTCTCGATGCTTAAAATTAATTGAAATAAAAGGAAAGAGCTTCCACCTTCCTGAAGTAACTTAAAGGGTGGACGGGTCCTCTCTTGTGTTTCCTTGTGTTAAGGACAAGTAAACTAGGAGATCATCAAAATCCCATGACTTTTGAGTCTCTTCTCACAGACAGGCTTTGGTTTGAATGGAATAATATTGAGTTCTGTCCATCAAAGCAGTGACAGCCTCCTCACCCTTGTTCATGCCCCTTTCTTCCTCTCACCTACAGCGACAGGCTCAAAACGAAGGACTGAGATCACAAAGGTGTGTTGACGATCAGCTGTCTCTAATCTAGGGAAGATTTAGAGGCAAATTTAAAAACACAATGTTTGGGTAGGATGTCAAACCTAGGGCTGACCTTAACTTTGTGACAGTTTCCAGGAGCTAATCTCTTTTGCTGCCAGTGGAGGAGGAGGAGCGTGGATGCTCCTGGGAACTGTCTTTGGTGTCAGAGCAGGAGGGGCCTGGGGAGTCTTGAAGGAGCCTCTGGTGACCTGACTTCCTACTGTCGTCTCCGGGCTGCTCTGGCACAAACCTGCTTGGCCTCAGATGGCCCAGCCCCTCACCTTGATGTCAGAGCCTTGAGGGCAGCGAGGTCACTTTATTCCACTGCCTTATCCCTAGTAGCTCCCTTGGGCCCCAGAGATGCCTGGTGCTATGGAGGGGCTGGGTGGGGGGTGAGGTTCCATCCAACAATCAGAACTACTCCCCGAAGCCCCGCCTTCGGTTGGCCAGACCTCGCCCCCATCCCGTGTCTCTGTGTTTCTCACAGTCCTGCCCTGAGCCTGCAGCCATGTAAAGGCTCCTGGCAAACTCAAGCGCCGCACACAATCCAGGACTAGAGTACCGAGTCATGTGCGTCCTGCCCCCGTATGTTCATTGTGCTGTGCTGTGCTTAATCGCTCAGTCATGTTCAATTTTTGGTGACCCTATGGATTGTAGCCCGTCAGGCTCTGTCCATGGGGATTCTCCAGGCAAGAATACTGGAAAGGGTTGCCACGCCCTCCTTCAGTGGATCTTCCCAACCCAGGGATTGAACCCAGGTCTCCCGCATCGCAGGCAGATTCTTTACCATCTGAGCCACTGGGAAAGCCCATTGTCTTCCTGCCGACTCTATGGGAACTGGTATGGACAACTCTTAGGGAAACCTGAACTTCTCTTCCTGTTTCCCTCTTCTGAACACAGTCCCAAGTGCTTGGCTTTCCCTTTCTCCTGCTTCTCCAGGACCTTAATTTGTCACAGTATCATTCTTCTGTCTCCCCATCACCCCAAGTGGAGTTGGGGTGCCCACTGCCTCAACCTACTCCTCTTCCTAAATGGAGTATAACTTCACCCCTTTTTCTCAATGGTCTTTCTGTGAAATTTTCTCAGGCTTCGTAATACTTCATGTTGGGCCTGTTCTACCTCTGGAAAGTCACTCCTTTTTTCTCCCTTTGACTTCTCCTTTTGATTTTTTATTAAAAAAAGAAACAACTCCATTGAGGCAGAATTGACATACAATTAACTGTACATTTAAAGTATGCAGTCTGATGAGTGGTGACTTACGTGTACACCTGTGAAACCATGGCTAAAGTCGAGGTAATGAACCTATCTTTCACTCCCCAAAGTATACCCATGCTGCTTTGTGATCCCCCCATTCTGTCCCTTGGCAACCGCTGACTTCATTTTTATCACTGTGAGTTAGCTTGCATTTTCTAAAACTAATGTAAAAGGAATTATATAACATGCACTCATTTTTTTGTCTGACATCTTTCAGTCAGCATATAATTAGTTTGTGCTTCATCTGTGTTGTTGGGTATGTTAATAACACATTCCTTTTGATTGCTGAGTAGAGTTCCATTTTATGGATATACTCTATTGTCCAGTTGATGGACCTTTGGGTTGTTTCATTTATTTGCTTTTGTCTATTACAAATAAAAGTGTCATGAATATCCACATACAAGTCTTTCCATGGACATATTCTTTTACTTCTCTTGGGAAAATACCTAAGAGTGGAATGACCGGACCATATGAGAGGTGTGTGTTTAACTGTTTGAGAAGTTGGTTTTTTTTTTTTTTCCATTTATTTTTATTAGTTGGAGGCTAATTACTTTACAATATTGTAGTGGTTTTTGCCATACACTGACATGAATCAGTCAAGGATTTACATGTGTTCCCCATCCTGATCCCCGCTCCTGTCTCCCTCCCCACCCCATCCCTCTGAGTCTTTCCAGTGCACCAGCCCCGAGCACTTGTCTCATGCATCCAACCTGGGCTGGTGATCTGTTTCACCATAGATAGTATACTTGTTTCAATGCTATTCTCTCAGAACACCCCACCCTCACCTACTCCCACAGAGTCTAAAAGTCTGTTCTGTACATCTGTGTCTCTTTTTCTATTTTGCATATAGGATTATCATTACCATCTTTTAAAATTCCATATAT
>NC_057392.1:82945193-83175193 GCF_019320065.1 Cervus canadensis
ATATTATAAGTATCCAAATACAATATTCAGTTACTCTTGTGGTTTCAAAAACAGCCTGACTTTCAGACTCTTGAATAATGGGAAGCAAGGGTTATTTAATGCACTTAAAATATTTGGTTATACTTTAGAAAGCTTATAAGCACACATGAATAAAGGTCAGAAAATAAATTTTATCTAGGTTAAATATAAATCTGAGACTACTAGTAGTATCATTAAAATTACATGACATATTGTCATCTGTTCTTTCTATTATTATTTTTTAAGCTAACTGGCTACCATTTTCCACAAAACCACTGTGTCTTAAAAATGCAACAAAAACCGACAGATTTTTCTCTGGAAGAGAGGAGACAGAGTAAGGGTAGGCTCAAGGTAGACTCGGAAAAAGGGCTTAAGTTCATGCTGTTTGGATGATCAGATAATATTTTTTAAGCATTTACTTCAGAAACAATTTTTAATAAACTTGTAACTAATCAAAATGTTTCAGAGAAATGGATCACTGGCAAGGAACTGTTCCTGACTGAAATGTGAGCTGGTTCCCAGATTTAGGACTTGTAAAGTAAGAAATCATGATAGTAACATGATATTAACATTTAATCCATATTTAAAGGTATTTTAATTTGCATATATTCATAGGACACACTTATTTGTTAAAAAGAAAGAGAGAAAAATTTATGGAATTGATCTTTCAGAAAGAAGAAAAACTTCATGCTGTTTTATCTCACAATCACAGTTTAAGCAAAGCATCTGTTTTAACACACGGAATTACCCTAAACCTCAAATATATATTGGCTTAGGTGAAAAAAAAAATTAAAATGCTGGGAGGAGAGGGATTTACTACACTGAAGTCCTTAAGTAGTATATGAGGTGATAGATATTTTTCATTTACATACTTTATATATTTCACATACACATGGTGTATGAGTAACATCAGTGCATTGTGAGATAATTATGTTCTCAAACTCATTTAGACAAATGTCAAAAATGTTTTCAAAACACAGTGGTGAAACATTAAAATAAGACAGGTATTTTAAAATGTAACAGACAAAGGATGAGCAGGGTTCATAACCTCTGCTTTGAGAAGAGGTTTCAAAACCTCTGCCTGCATCCTCAAAAGTATGATAATAATATATTAACTGTGTTTATGCTCCTGTTAAATAAAAGTATTAAACTGTGAACTGAAATACAGCCATTTTACTTATAAGTTCTACGCAAAATAGCCTAAAACAGAGAGAAAAGGGCTTTTACTAGAATGTAGTACTATCGATGAGCATGTAATAGCAATGGGCCTGCCTACATTTCTGGCAAGCAGCAACTACAGTCTACAAACCACTGATGGGCTAAACAAGCTATTAATGACAGTTGCTTTTCAACACTTAAAATGGCCAGACTGTGTTGCCTGACCACAAGGACAAGTAGGTCATCACTCTCAAATGTTATACAATATAAGAAACATAAATGAGACCTCTGTGGGGAGAAAAAACCCACAGGTATGGCTCCAGAGTTCTTTTGCTATCCAACTATTAATAGAAAGCAAATCCCACTTAAAGTTGTAAATACTTATAACCCATTGTACTAAAAGATTTATCATCACTTATTTAACCTTCCACCTAGAGTTGAACAAGGTGTTATTAGTTCTGGTGCCCAGCTCTAGCTCTGAAATATACAACTTAATATCCAGAACCCAAATAAAGAAAAAAAAAAAAATTGGCCCTCTGCGACTCTCACAGAGTAGTAAGATGATGAAATTTTGGTCCTGTGTAAACCCATGGAGTGTCTGTCTCTCCCGATCATTCATAGGTTGCAGAACCATACTCATGACTATATGGGGGATACATTCAGCCAGATTTTTAATCTGATTCAAGGGCCATGTTCCCTGCCCACTTGTCTTTCAAGTCAATGCCTTTCAATGTACTTTTCTTTCTGGTGTTTGCTGGACCAGCAGCATTAGCCTCACTTGGGAGCTTGCTAAATGCAAACTCTTAAGCCCCACCCCAGACTCAGAGTTTAAACAGTATCTATAGGAGATTCATATGCACATTAAAGATGGAGGGGCACTGACCTAGGTCATGTTCTCTGACTCCTACGTATCTCCAGTTATTTGACTTTTCAGAAAAGAAAACAAGGGGAGCTTTAGAAGTATCATACTGATCAGGATAATTCACTTCATTCTCTGCCCAAGGAGACATGTCAAAGCAGTCCTTCTTTCAAGTCAGAAACAACCCCCAAAACTATTCTGACCTTAAAAAAAGTGGCAATTTTTCATTTAGCTCAACCCAATATATTCAGATCTTAAGCCCTCTCCCAAGAGGAAAGGATAGCATTATTTTTATAGATTGCTAATAAAAAACAATAATAGCTATACTATAATCACATGACAAGATTCTATCTCCTGTACACTTTTATAATTGTAACAATAAAAATGTATGTTACTATCAGCCACTTGACTGTATTAAAATCACTCTAAAAAGAAAATATTTTAACCCTCATTGAGTATTTCAATAAGAGCGACAACTCACTATATTATCCAGAAGTTAAAAACGTTAAGAGGTAGAAAAATAGGGAGTCAGCTACCTTTGATATAACAGAGAACTCAGAGTCAATTGTTGGCACTTTAGGACATCATTAATAAAACAAGTCAGAAGCAACATCACCACCTAATAACCACCCACTTCCACTCCTTCAACCCTACTGTGTTAACAGATAGATACTGGGGTCACATCAGAAAGTCTTTAATTTGTATATGATTTTTCATCAAATAAAAAGTACTATCTCCTTAAGTTCATTATAAAATCTAACTAAGCATGACATTATAAGCAATGATTTTCTCTAAGTCTCTGAGTAGATATTCACACTGAACTCTGAGATGTTTTGTATTCAATTCTGCTGACCATTCTGATCATTCTAGGAGGACCTCAGGAAGACTGAATTGGATTCAAGGGCTATTGAACACTGATTTCTGACATTTTTCATTATAAATTTCTCTTTTGAGGCAAAAGTTTTCTAAGATATCTCCCCTTGTCATCACCCCTGATAATAACTTAAAGTTTAATACATAAATGGAAATAAAAACAAAAATCATCCCCAGGAAAAAAAAAAGTATAACACTAACATGCCAAAGTAGTGAACACAGGCCTAGGAGCCGGTGTTACCAGAGCACTAGCTAGAGCAAAGGGGCTTGAAATGAGTGAAACCAGAAAAGGCAGCCTGAGGAAGCGCTGCTTCTGGGAGAAAATCAGGTAAACAGAAAACATGGAAGAAAGTGGTAAGAAACATGCTAACTAGAAACAAGACAGGCCAACCCCTCCCTCCCTGCCATCACCATCTGTTGAGAATGATGCTTCAGTACACTGTGGGAGCTCTTCCCTGGCGGCTCAGACACTGAAGGGCACACCTGCAATGCAGGAGACCTGGGTTCCATCCCTGGGTTGGCGAGATCCCCTGGAGGAGGGCATGGCACCCCACACTACTACTCCTGCCTGGAGAGTTCCATGGACAGAGGAGCCTGGCGGGCTACGATCCATGGGGTCGCAAAGAGTCGGACACGACTGAGTGCCTAAGCACAGTATCTACCGCGGAAGAGGGCACCCTTAAACCAGGAGCCCTGTCTACAAAACACCTAGGGTTTTTAAAGGGGAGGAAGGGAGGGAGGGAGGGAGGAGGGGAAGGGAGGGAAAGAAATCAAAATCACCCCCACATAGTAACCAGATTAAAACATTACAATACATGAAAATTCTTCCCTTAAAACCAATTACAAAGCACAAGACTCATTTGGACAAATAATAGAAAGAAAACCTAGAATCAGATATTCAAAGAATAAAAACATAAATTTAAGGGGGAAATATTTCAGATATGAAGGATACATTATAAGGTACACAAAAAAGAATAAATTTGAATGAAAACTTAGTAAGAAATACTGAATAAAACCAGGAAAACAATTGAGAGAATTAAAAACAAAAATAAAATAAAAATCTATAAAGGTAAAAATATTAGGCTGGTACCAGAGATATCTGGGATATCTGAATCTGGGAAAGACTGAAGGTGGGAGAAAGGGATGACAGAGGATGAGATGGTTGGATGGCATCACCGACTCAATGGACACGAGTTTGAGTAAACTCCGGGAGATGGTGATGGACAGGGAGGCCCGGTGTGCTGCAGCCCATGGAGTCACAAAGAGCTAGACACGACTGAGCAACTGGACTGAACTGAACTAAACCAGAGATATCAAAAGCAGAATAATATTTCAAGAAAGTCAAAGAAAACTGTGAGCCAAGGATTTTATGTCCAGTCCAAGCTGTCATTCAAGTGGCAAGACTCCAGAAAAACAGCTTGGAATGTGCAAGATCTTGGGGAATATTGTACATATGAGCACAGCTAAACAGAGAAAGAAACACAGTAAATATAATGATACACAAGTAATTATGGAGTAATTTCCAGCATATACTAATGAGTGAAAAGAGCAAATTACAGCAAAAGTATATACAATATGCTTTTTATAAGAAAGAGGAAATGGGAATACATACATATAAGCACATAGTTGCTGTTGCTGTTTAGTGGCTAAGTAGTGGCTGACTCTTTGGCAACCCCATGGACTGAAGCCCACCAAGCCCCTCTGTCCATGGGATTTTCTAGGCAAGAATACTTGAGTGGGTAGCCATTCCCTTCTCCAGGGGATCTTCCTGACCTGGGGATCAAACCGAGGTCTCCCACATTGCAGGCTTATTCTTTACCATCTGAGTCACCAGGATATATTCTTAATCTTATGAAAAGCACGGGAAGTACAAACAAGACATTGATAAAATTTGCTATCTACAAGAAATAGAGAATAGCTAGAAAGGAAGGGAGTAACACCTCTCTGAGAACAACACAGTATATAATATTTTGACTTCTGGAAACATGTTAACCTTATGGATATTCAAACATAATTAAATCAACAAGAATGGGAACAAAGGCACCTAAAATTAAATATAAAGTGAAGTGAAGTAAAAGTCGTTCAGTAGTGTCCAACTCTTTGCAACCGCATGGACTATACAGTCCATGGAATTCTCCAGGCCAGAATACTGGAGAGGGTAGCCTTTTCCTTTTCCAGGGGATCTTCCCAACCCAGGGGTCGAACCCAGGTCTCCCACATTGTAGGCGGATTCTTTACCAGCTGTGCCACAAGAGAAGCCCATAAATGGGAACAAATGAATGTGACTATATCTCAAATGATTAAACTACACCCAAGGGGGAAAAACTGCAAATAAATCTTGAAGTCTTTTAATTAAGTCTGTTTTCAAAAGATACAGTTATAGTGATTTTGGAACTATTTTATGTATATTATGATTGAGCAAATGGGTAAACATATTAGTGCTACAGGAGTCTGGATTCTCACTTTACATAAATAAAAATATGAAATGGAGGAGAACAAGGAAGAACTCTGTGGTTTGGATTGAAATTGGAGGCATCAGTATGACTCATATGTTATTAAAATTATCTATCTATGTACTAACCTCCCTCCCTCTATTTATCTGTCTGATCTAGGACTAAAAGTTCCTAGAAGCAATAAAATTCCAGAGAAAATGAGCATATCATATGTCCAGACCTTGACTCCTAAATACCATTCTCCTTTAAAATGAGATACAGTAATCTGAAGAAATGGCTGATTCTGGGAGTGGGACAGGGAAGGTATAAGATGACCCTGAAACATGTTTATCAGAAAATGAGGACGTGCTCAGGGAAGAAAAAAAAATATGTCGAAAGGACCCAGAAATCATCTTGAAAGAGGACTCTCTGGACAAATCTGGCACAATCTGAGTGACAAAGTAAATAAGAAAAGTAACTGATAATAATCTGTTCATGAGTCTTTGCTCACAGTAAAAAGAAAAGTACAATAAGAAGGATGGGCTTTTCTTTAGAGTAGAATGCACATCCGTGTCTGACTCTTAAAGACCATCTAGACTGTAACCCATCAGGCTCCTCTGTACATGGGATTTCCCAGGCAAGAATACCGTGGGAGTGGGTTGCCAATTCCTATTCCAGGTGATCTTCCTGACCCAGGGATTGAACTCACATTTCCTGCATTGGCTGGTGGATTCTTTACTTACCACTGAGCCAACGGATCATACACCTTCCTAGAAACATGAAACCTGGGACCTTATAGTAGAACGCTGGCTCCTAAATACAGGGGAGTAGTAAAGCTGGAAAAATCTCATTTTTTCAATCATCAGGCAAGAATCATCAATGGATCATGGGGCAGCAACCTTCAAAGGCTGTGTTTAGAATTTTAAACAGATGTAGTCTTTCTGGGTGGTAGGCAAGTTTGTGAGAAGATAAATAAAATGGTATTGGGAAGTATACTAAAAGAAATTTAAGCTAGGAATGACACGCTGGACAGTTCACAGGAAAAGGTGGCAACACAGATAGAGGAATAATGAAATAAAGACTGAATCAGGGCCTGAGAGACTGTGACAAATAAATGAATCAACCCCTGACGAGGTCCGAGGGAAACAAAGTCCATCCATCTTACTCTTCTCTTCATACATCCATGCCTGCTTCCTCCCTTCCAGGGTTACAGATTCCATATATATCAAGAAGAGCCCGTAAACAGGGTACAGACAGTGCGACCATGTATGTGTCCTTGTGGTAAATATAACATACTTCATATGTCATTTTTTTAAACTAAATTTAAATTTATACTGGATTTTACCTTCTCTCCAGGACAATGCTAATTTTCTATGACAATCCAAGTAAATTTGGAAAGAAAAAGGCTGAAGAAGGCTGCATGAACAGAAGAAACTAATTCTAAATGTGTGGGATGCTCTTCTCATTTTATTTTTACACTATGTATTTTTTTTAAATCAATCTATTAGAATCTGTAGTTCTAACTGTATTTGGCATACAGTCAATTCAAAGAAAGAGTACAAGGGCTACAAGGCAAGGGCTATAAGTACTGTTCAGCTGGGAAGTGGAGAGAGAACAAACCTAAGGAGCCCAGAGTTGCTACATTGACAGGTTTCTTTAGCGCTTAACCAATGAATTCTTACATTTACTTCCTTTTAGACAGTTACAAAGAATATCATTAACTTTACTGAATATTAGTAGTGTACAAAGCAATACATATGTGTATATATGTGATATTATGCTATGTATTCATAATGTTAATAGTTCACAGTCAGTGGGTCAATTTTTATAATGTTAAGCTACAGAGTTTGAGTAATTGAGGTAAAATGCATTAAAATCATCTACTTCCACTACCTGTTATATTAATGCTGGCTCTCTGATCCCTAAAACGCATTATCTTTGAAACACATTTGATGTACATGACATATAAAAATTAAATATAACTTAGAGTCAAGAATGGGAAATAATAATTTAACAAACCATTACTCCTGACTAAAATTAATACAAGTGGCCATACTTCATTAAAGGTTTTAAAATACCTATAGTTGAAGAACTCTGTTCAGATGAAATCTTATTTTAAAAGTTTAAAAGTATACAAAATAACTAAAAACGGGCACTATTCTGGCCAAGTGGGCACTGGAAGTCTGGAGTGCTATTTGCCACGGGGAGATAAGCTGGCAGCCCAGGGCAGTTAGAAAACCACCACAACACAAGGTTACAAGTCGAGTGTAAAGGCAAGACACTGTCACTGAAGATAAACTCACATTAGTAAGTACGAAAAAATATAAAATTTAAACAAAGGAAGAATCTAACTTGTTTACTGATGAATATGAATCACATAAGTATAAAGTCTTTTTATTAAATAATAATTTACAAGAGATTGGCACTACCTTAGCTGTTCTTCCTTGTTATAAGCTAACTGATACTGGTATTAGATGTTTCAGATTAATATTTTTATTGTGATGCCCATATGTATCTCCTAAATATATGCTGTACTCTTAAGTGAGAAATGACGATTCAAGAAATAATTTTTAATAATGAGAATAACAATGTTATTTATTTACTTCTAATCTGGAAATATATACATAGTTCAGTTTTTCTAACTTGGTTATTGTGTTCTGCTTCTAATAATTAATCTGTAATTTTTTTCTAAACCTGTAATTTTTAGCATGATTTAATCACTTTGAAAAGTTTAGATTTCCTCAGTTTCCTTTAGTTATTGAAAGAAAAACCAAAAATCCTTTCAACTCTAAAACTGCTGTAAATAAAAAGGGAGCTGCTCCTATTTGCTCTTGGGTGAGCAGAACAAAAGCACATTAATAGTTAACAAAGCTACAATATGATACACGAATGAAGTCTTGCATTAAAAAAGTACTTAGATTGTATTTACAAAAGAATCTCTATCATTAATTATTCAACATTTGGATCTGACCAGAAACCAGAGCATGACTTTATAATGCTCTGTTTAAATGAACTACTTAATGTTGTAATGAACAATCAATGTGGTGAGCTCAATGAATTTTGGACCTGGTATAATACAGCAGTTTTCCAACTTTTTGATCAATGGACAGATTTTAATGTTAAGTCAGTCGGAATTTCACTGGTGCTTTAAAAATGTTTACTTAAACTGAAAATTTTGCATCTCAATTATTTTATATTCTAAAACTGAATGTAGTTTAAACCAATGCATTATTCATAAAGCAAAGACATTAGGAAAAACAAAGCTGTGCGCTTCTTTCAAAGCCGTTAAATTGCTAAAACATACCACATTTATGCATGCACTATTTGATTGTTTTTTCCTTAAAACACAAGCTTGTTTTTGTCAGATCAAGATATGCCAAAAATTCTACACCAAACATTTTTGTTTATAATTAAAGCAATCATCAATCCAAGGATTGTCATCCATTTTATTTCATCTCTACATCAAAAAAAAAAATGTAATTTAAAAAAATTTTAATTCCCTTGAAATGATAAGATAAATGAAAATGTAAGTGCCTTCACATAATAACAGTAAGCTGACCCTTTGGGAAATGGTTGACTTTCTCAATACAAGGTATTCAAAGCTCATTCAAAAGTGTTCATTTAGAATGCAGATATCAAAGATGATGCAAATGTTCAAGAGAAAATTAGAACTTACCAGATGTTCTAATCCAGCTTTGATGTTTCCAGATTCCCTAAAATAGAAGAATAAAAGTTTAAAATAGTTGTTAAATCCTTGTCTGCTATAATTTATGTTTACCTCAAAAATATTTTATAAACCCCTATAATTTTTTCATATATCTTTCCTAATGTTCATAATAACCCCATTTTTAAGGACAAAACAATTTCCTTAGGAACAGATAATTTATTTATATCTAATAGTAGTATTAATCCTAAAATTTATATCTGTCTAGTAAAATGTTTCAGATTTTTCAAAGTCAGTAGAGAACAAAAAAAAAAATCAAACATATTATCATTTTACTATTTGTACACTATCTTTATTTTACATTAGCTTTCTCATTAGTTTATTTTTTAACATTTATTACAAAAATGTTCAAACATACAGATTCTATCTACCATCTAGGGTCTACAATTGACATTTTACTATATTTGATTTATCAAATGCCCATCCATCAATAGGTCCATTTTTATACAAAGAATATGCACAAAAAGAATATTTATCAGTGCATAGCTAAGAAACTAAATCTTAAATTTTTTCCTGCCATTAATTTTATCAACTTAGTGCCCTCTATAAATCAGAACCTAAAATAATATTGAAAAAATAATCACCAATGAAAACACAAACATCAAATATCACAATATATATTTTAAGTATTTAATTTCTTGCTTTTCACTTAAAAAAAAAAAGAGTTCTGATGAGACAAAATACAAATAACTGTA
Organism: Cervus canadensis; assembly: GCF_019320065.1. Lineage (NCBI taxonomy): Eukaryota > Metazoa > Chordata > Mammalia > Artiodactyla > Cervidae > Cervus > Cervus canadensis. The sequence continues at coordinate 82,954,953 of NC_057392.1, forward strand.
CAAGTAGCAAAGATAATTTAAATACACATTTGGTGGAATATGGCAATAGCTGGATGTTTTTCCTGATTTCGGTTAACGCTAATCTATTAGTGAGAAATGGACTTTCCCTATTCTCACTCTGATCAAGCAGTATTTTAATTCCATTATTAACACCACACCTTATTTGCTTTGACACAAAATTATACTTCTACCACAATGCAGAAAATAACTATGGAACATCTGACAACAGTACTGCATTCATAATGTTTAATCTTTTCCCCCACACCTATTTTTCTCTGAAGTGGTCCCAATGTTATTTCTTTTCTCTTTATTTTGTCTCCATTTTTTTTTTTTTGCCAAAAATATATTTACTTCTGTTTCCTTTGTCTTGTTGTATAATCTTCTTTCAAATTTCCCTATCATTTCCCTTTGGATCAACTGCTTGAAAACTACACTAGTGGCTTCCAATGTTCCCTCTCACTGCCCAGTCTGGCATCTTGGGGATAAACTCCACTGTCTACTGATTAGTACTCCTCTTTAGCCATTCTCTTTTCTGCTTCTGACAACGCTATGTAATCATCATTTAAAAATTTAAGGGTTTCTGAAACTAATTCTCTGGATGCACTTCTAATGACAAGTGACAGAAATAGATTGCAACAAGGTGTGCCACAGCAGGCCAGTAACTACATAATTATTTTTACCTTTATTATTATCAGATTAATATATTTATTAGAGCTGGAAGTCTTAATGAATTTTTAAGTGTTCACAAGAAAGTTTTCATATAAGCATTTGTGTAATTTAAAATTTAAACAAAAATAATAATACACACAGTATAACATCTGACAGTGTAATATGTTTGTATGTGTGTGTGTATACATACCACAACAAAATTAAATCTTCCTATCAGTCACCCTATCACCTAGTTCTCAACCACTGATATTAGCTATTTATTTCTCCTTCCAAAGACAGTCTACGCATGTGTGTGCATACTTCTGTGTGTGTCTGTGTACTTCTCCTCCTTTTTTCTTTTCAACCCAAACAGAAGCATACCATACATATTGCTTTGTTTCTGAACTCAGCAATCTATGTTAGAGTGAAGTATATTTATACTATATAAGTCACATCTGCTTCATTTTTCCCCATGGGTACACTGTCACACCATGGTTCTTATTGGAAAATAATGTAGTATAAGAGAACAAGAATGCTCAGATTCAAAGAAGAAGTCCATAATTTATTATTTGAAACCACTGAGGCTAGACATGTTTCATCAGAATATTTTGGACCTTTCTGGTACTCTGTTCTGGTATAAGGATGTGCTTTACACTCATTGGATTTATGTATGTTTTATCTACTATTTGAAAGGTTCAAAAGGATCAGCTATACTAAATTTTTAACTGGTATTTATGTTTAAGCCAGTTTAGTCAAATTCGGCATTGTTCATATATTCAAGTTTTTTTCAATGTTTTGTTGAATATGAATTTAATAAATTAAGCACTAAAGTTTTAAAAAAATAAAAACAAACAAAGAATATTTTGGGTTTTAAGAAAAGTAATAAGGTACATACGGTGTATGTCATAAAACACAGACAGCAATACTTCAAGCAGCATCTCATCATCATACATATTAACAATTCTGAAAGAAAAATATGAATGTCCACACAAAGTGGGATAAACAAAGATGATAAACAGCTTCACTTAAGGGTAGGTTTTGCTGTCAACTGACTTCATCACAAACTTAGGAAAAATCCCTCAGTTTTCTGAGTTATTTATATTTTGGAATCAAGGATAAGAAATTAATCTTTAAAAAAGAAAGAAAGAAAGATTGATTAGCTATTGCTTCATTATGTTTCCAAGGAATTCCTTAAATTAAATGATTTTAGGAAATACATATTTGGAATGACACGCCTGAAAGAAAACTAAGCATCTTCCTTGATACATGTCCCTTTCCTTTGCTTCCAAATATAAGCAAACATAATCAACCACAAGGTCCTGGCTATCCAATATCCTTAGTTATCATGTAGTGTTAACCACTTGTTTCTATCTTCACAACTATGTCTTATTTTAGGCCATCATCTTTTCTCTCTCAGATTATTGCAAAGCTTCTTAATGGGTCTCAATGACCTCTGCCTTGCCCTATGTCGATTCATTCTCCGTAAGAGAGCAAGATCTTTGTAAAATTAAGCTTGATCATGTCGATTCCCTTCTTAAAATCCATGGCATACTACTGTACTCCAGTTTAAATCCCTCTGGTATTTGTCAAAGCTATACCACATGGGAAGTAGTAGCAAATACCATAACAAACTACAATCTAAACAAAACCTCCTGTGGAGAAACACCTTTTTCTCACAAATGAAGTAATGAACTCTTCCCATGTGTTCACATCACAAAATTCCCATACTTTGGACTGTAGCCCACCAGGCACCTCTGTCCATGGCATTTTTCAGGCAAGAAAACTAGAGTGGGTTGCCATTTCCTACTCGAGGGAATCTTCCCAACCCAGTGATCGAACCCACATCTCTTGCATCTCCTGCACTGGTGGGCAGATTCTTCATCACTGCACCACCTGGGAAGGCCCCTGGGTAGATCTACCCAGCCCCATAACACTCCAAGAACCAAGGCACCTGCAACAGTGAGTGGTTGTTTGGGAGAACAGTACTGGGAGTTTGTGTATGTGTGTGGTGGATAGTGGGCTGTGGTTTTGCTTTGTTTTGTTTTGGGTTGTTTTTTAAAAAGCAGGAGGACACTACGGGGAAAAAGTGGTTGATTGAGGCCACAGTAGAACAATTAATCTGGATAAGCACAAGCTAGAGCCTAGACTTTTACCCCTACCCTTAGATTAATATTACTAGCCAAGGCAGCTGAATGTTGCAAGGAAATAAAAGAGAAATCCACAAGGCAAATGTTTAGGAACTCTGAGGTGTTCTTAAAAATAACAGAATAACAACAAAGAAAGTAACTTCATCCAGAGAAAACAGACTGAGTAGGAATATAAGTATAATAACATATTCAAAGATAGGGGAAGATTTTTAGAAATTAAATATGAAAAATGGTTACAAAAAATAATCAATATGAGATAATGAATATTAGAAATACAATAGTTTGAAATAAGCAACCCAGAGGATGAACGGAACGCACAATAACTACAGACCAGAATGAATTAGTCAGCTAGAACCCTGGGAAAGAACTCTCCTAGAAGGCCATAGGAAAGGCATGAAAGAACAAATGAGATAAAATTAAGAACAGGAGTAGAAGTACGAACATCTATAAGAATCCTAGAAGGAAAGCAAAGACAAAATAAAAGGGAATAAGTATTTGAAGAAACAGTGACACAAATTTCCTAGATATAGAAATACTCAAATCTTAGACTGAAAGGGTACATACAGCAGTGAACAGGAGAATTAAAGAAAAATCACAGCAAAGTATTATATAAAGATAATTAAGGCTATACTATTATAGATCAAGAGAAAAGTTTAAAAGTTTCCAGAAAGAAAAAGCACACTCCTCTATAAAAGATTAGCACTGACATCAGATTACTTAACACTAATGCAGACAATAGAGTGTAAGCTTCCAGGAGAAAGTGAATAAAAAAGCTGTGAATCTAGAATCTATATTCAACAAATAAACTATTATTTAAACTAAAGGAAAAATAAATAAATATTCAGCATACAAAGTCTTAGGAAATTCACTACGCAAAGACATATGAAAAAAGTTCTGAGGAATACAATAAGAAGAGAAAAAAATTCAGGAAGAAGCAAGCAAGCAAAATAAGGCAAGTAAAGTCTGGTATGGAACATAGTAATTACTGTAATATTAGTAATCAGTGACTAAAAAGAAAGCTAAAGAAAGGTCATCATAACAAAAATACCAGAGAAGATTCTTAGATTGGGTATGAAACAAATCTAGGGATGTGTGATTTACAAGAGACATATGAGACAAAAAGGATTCAGAACAGTTTCCAAAAAAGAGATTAAGATATAACCAGGCAAACACAAACCAAAAGAAAGTTGGGTTAGTGACTTTAATGACAAAATACATTTAAGCCACTTTGTGCGCAGTTGGTAAAGAATTCACCTGCAGTGCAGGAGGCCACCTGCAGTGAGGAGACCTGGGTTCGATTCCTAGGTTGGGAAGATCCCCTAGAGAAGGAAATGGCAACCCACTCCAATATTCTTCCCTGGGAAATCCCATGGACAGAGGAGCCTCACAGGCTACAGTCCATGGGGTCGCAAGAGTTGGACAAGAACTTAGCGCCCAACCACCACCCCTCCATATATGTATACATATATTTGACATGTATATATTTTGCTATATACACATGTGTATATACATACACACACACACACACATTGAAGAAAGCCATTCTCTTCAAGTAAAGAATATAATAGATCAAGTGACAGTGAAAGTGAATGTCGCTCAGTCATGTCTGACTCTTTGCAACCCCATAGACTATACAGTTCATGGAATTCTCCAGGCCAGAATACTAGAGTGGGTGGCCTTTCCCTTCTCCAGGGGATCTTCCCAACCCAGGGATCGAACCCAGGTCTCCACCACTGCAGGCAGATTCTTTACCAACTGAGCCACCAGGGAAGCCCAAGAATAATGAAGTGGGTAGCCTATCCCTTCTCCAGTGGATCTTCCCAACCAAGGAATTGGACCAGGGTCTACTGCATCGCAGGCAGATTCTTTACCAGCTGAGCTACCAGGCAAGCCCCATAACAGAACAAGACGTTTTCATTTATATCTAGAAGGTTTGCATATTTGTAAAGCTTAATATGTATCAGAGCTTGGGACACTGAAGTTTCAACAAATTCTTCATGAAAATCAGTTTTGTTTAGTCTTACTTTGGGCAGAAAGACAAGGAAGGGTGGCCATCTCAAAATTACACAGATAAACCAACATGAGAACATAAATACTACATGAGAGAGCATGATATATAATACTGGTTCTAGAAGCAAAATATCTCATATCTAAGTTCTACAACAAAACAGTTGAATGGGCTTGGGTAATAATCCAATTTCTCTGAAGCTCAAATGGTTCACCTATGATGTGCAGATTTTTTGACTCTTGTTTTACCTAACACATAGGGTGGCTGTGAAAAGATAAGCAAGATAAAGTATATGAAAGTGCACTATATATTGCAATATGCTATATAAACCTGTTACTATGATAGCTATTTAAACACAAAAGTCTTTAAGAGTGATTCCAAAAGGCTAAAACAATTTTTTTTTTTTAAATAGAGAGGCAAGATTCAAGACATTGACAGAAGGCTCTTGCAACAAATGGTATAATGCCTGTCCTCTTTAGAGGTCTGTCTCTTGGGCTGTCCCTGTCATGACTTCATCAATATTTGTGCAACTCCTTTTGCCCTGTGCTGAAAGCAGACTTAATTCAATTATAGGTCTCAAAACTGATAAAATGGTCCTGAAGTGGAAAATGGGAAGAGATTATTGGCAAATGAATAAAGATTTGTATCGAACTAACACACAGGAGTACAGCAGGTCTTTTTTTAATCATTCCCTGTCTTAAATCTTCTGGGAACCATGAGTTTCCCTTCCCCTCATGCAGCACATCGATTTCTGAATTAGACTGCAATATTAAATAATTAATATACTTGCCATGATTGATGTTTTGCATTAGTTGAATATTAGGTTATCAATCAAAATCCACTTGGTTTAATGTAATAATATTGAAAAAGTGTCACGGGCTGTTCATCCAATTTGTAGTTGAGGCAGCACAGATAGTAATGTTGGCATAACACAAGCTTTAAAGCAGGAAATGCGGTGGCTCAACATGTATGAGGCAGACATCTTGAAACTAACTGGGACAAGGCTGAGGTTGTCCTAAATAACCCTTGTGACACTTGTCAGTGTTGACGTTAGGTCTCCTTCCAGTAAGAAGCTGATGCCATGTATCAATCACACTATGGCAGACAAGAATAAAATTAAGTTACTGATTTACCTTTGTGGCAAACAGATTTCATTATTCTGCCAAAGAAAGCATGCTCTAAATCTAGAAACTGTTGCTACTATAAAGCTTATCCTCTTAAGAAATTTCTAAACAGACTGATTGTTTAGATCTGGTCTTACTAGGAAGGGATCAACACTTTTAAAAAAATGTGAGAACAAATTACACCAAAATGATCATTCGGGTTTTAAAATGGTCTAAGGAAATCTGGTCAAGGAACCACAATTAATAATAGCATTTATTTTTAAAAAACAACATTGCATTTGATGATGACATTCTCCTTTGCTTTCAATATTTTGCATCGAAAGTGTAAACTACAAACCTGGAGAAAAAATTTTAATCACTTGCTTCTCCAAGTAAAAGTAAATTTTACTCATCACTCCTATTAAATCAATCTAAAATCTATTATGAATTGACTTATATAAGCAATATTTTATAACAAATTAAAAGAAAGACATCCAAAAGAAAAGTAACTGCTTGGGTGGGAAGTAGAAAAGTAACAAAATGAAATATAAACCAAAACCATTTCAGAAAGCAAGCCAAAAATCAGTGAGTAACTATTACAAAATAGAAACTGTAATACATGTAACTAAATAAAGTAGCATTAAAGTCTCATTTCATTCAACAAGAAATAAAAGATTAAATGCATTTATAATCAGTAATGTACATGTATTAACCCACATAAAATATGCATACTCACAATAATTGTGAAAAAGTTTAACTTAATAAGGTTTTTATACTTATTACTTATTTTATTCTTATTACTTAAGTAATGAGGTTTTATAGGTTTTTTGGTCATGAACTAAGCATATTATCCACTTTTAAAAGATTATTATGCTGCAGTTTTCTACAGCTATAAGAAATAAGATCACAGTTAATTTTGTACTCTCACACAAAGCAAAAATCTATGTGAACTGGGCTTTTTTTCTTTTTATAATGGCAGTCAAGGTTTTTAAAAGCCTGAGTTATAAGTTATAAATATATCTATACCTCCTATCTCAAATAATAACTAACAAATATTTTACATGTATAAGACCTTTTCTGTTAGTATCAAATGTTATTAACGAAAAATCTGGTAATATAAATTTAAGAAAAACTTGGGTTCAAAATCCAACTCTACTGCTTAACTAAATAACTCTGTCAGGATATATATCTTCTCTAATTTGCCATTCTTAAATTCAAATCAAGGATTAAAGATAATCAGCATGCATATGGCAGCACTCAATAATTACTGGTTCAGTATGACAAATTAATGGAGCACATTTCACTTTCAAAATCAAGAAACATCTTTTATAGATGTTAGCTTTTTTAACCACCATAAAATCTATTTCAATTGTTAATACTTACAAATGAAAGGCAGTCTACTTTTCAAATAAATACACAAAAAGAGCTTGGCCCAATGGACAGCATCCAATAAAAATGCCATCTATATCTTGACATAAGTACATTCTTCTATCCTGATCTCTTTGAATGGAAGCAGAATTTAAAAGTACACAGAAAAAAAGTAAGCAGAAATAATTTCTTAATAACCTAATTTTAAAAATATTTTTAACCCCAATAACAAAAATACCGAATATTACCAAGTTCCAAGGAGATCTTCCTGAAATTCTCAGATTCAACTTACTAGGTTTGGTTAGAATTCTCAGTACATTTCTCCTGATTGGAAAATACCTTGCAAATTAGTGGATCTAAATATATATTCAAAATATGTATATATATATATATATATTAATATATAGGAGAAGGAAATGGCAACCCACTCCAGTATTCTTGCCTGGAAAATCCCATGGATGGAGGAACCTGGTAGGCTATAGTTCATGGGGTCGCAAACAGTCAGACATGACTGAGCAACTTCACTTTCACTTTTTCAAATATATATTCTTAGGTGACTAGATTGCATAATGGTAGTTTTCAGACGTTTGTATTTTACAAGTAGTTATTGATCTGACTGATTATTATTTACAATAAATTTTGCTCTAGAATTTATAAATCATTTACACAGACAAGTGTACTATGGCTACTGAATTTTATGTTACTATTCTCTTTTTAAAATTATTTAATTAGTTTCAAAAATATTAGTGAGCATCCATTATATCAGGACAAGTTTAAAGTAAACATATTAAACAGCTGAGGACTTAGGACACACACACAGTTTATTCCAATGGGGAGCTGTAACACTAAAGTTGGTACATATCGTAAGTTACATTACATACAAACAGTTTCAGGGCGTCACAAAAAGGCCTAGATTAAAAAGAAAAGAGGTTTTAATATTTTCCAAGTTATTCTCTAAACAACAGTCTCAAGATGAAGAAAAACTAAGAGAATTCATCACAAGTAGATCTGATATTAAAAAAACTGCTAAAGAAAGTGCTTCAGACCAAGGGAAATTAGAAAAAGAATTGAACATTGAGAATGAAGGAAGAGCAATTGAAATATACTTACTGAGTACCCTCATATCTTACTTAGGCCCCATGATAAATTCTAAGTGGATAATAAAAACAATAACAACAAAATAAACAAATATTATCGATGAAAAGTATCTTGGAGGTTTAATCCATAATGTCAAACCAAGATGAATACATAAAATAGTTAACGTCTAAGCCAGGCAAAGAAAATGCATGTGAACATGCTACCTATGTGCTATTTCCACATGCAGGACTAAGGCTCCTAATGAGTGGCAATCCTCTTTCCCACTGAAGCCAGATGTAGTTCAAGAATCATTCTTAACACTGCGCTCTAAGGAGTCACTGCCAGTTGTCTGCAGTGAGCAAGTGAGATGCAACTTGTGTGCCACCACCCCCTTCAATCCATGTGCTTGGCCTGGTTCACGAGAAATTTAGAAGAGAAACCATCATGTGTGTTAGAGTGGTTGGGAAATATTTCAAAGACGAGGGGTAATTTTGGCTGGATCCTGAAGGATTAATTTCATTTGAGCAAAGTGGGTAAGCAGAAAAGAGGCAGCAAGAGCAAGCCCAAAGGTCCCATACGATCTGTTTGGAGGTCAAGTAAGGAGAACAGCCTGCCCAGAATAGATGCATTAAAAGGTCATATATTTCTTTTCATCTTTAATTTTAAGTAACTTTTATATGTAAGTTTTCAGGGGTATCATGTACAATTGTGCATGTTGCTCATTACGTGGGAGGAAAAAAAGAAAAACCAAATGGGGCAGTGGAAGCTAACAGTACATGCCCTGGCCAAGCAGCGCACCCTGGTGTGGTTCTGCATTCACCAGCAAGGGTGGCTTTTCCGAGTGCGCCCAAAGGTGGCGTGTGGACTAGCAGTCCACAAATAACAATGATCATTATACAGAAATTCAAAATCACATCTGGTTCTAATGAAGAAGAAAATAAAAATCACCTGACATCCTACCAGCCAAGACAATACCTCAACATGTTTTAGTTTTTCCCTCCCTTCTTATGTAAGCAAACAAATACACTTATTTTCTTACAAGTATGGAATAGTCATTGATTTGTTATGTACTTACATATCTTACATTTTTTCATCACTTAATTATATGCTATAAACAGCTCTTGAAGTATCAATAAATGTTTACATATAATATTTTTACTGTTTACATACTATTCTGTTCATAAAAATACAACTGGTTAACATATCCACTACTGTTAGGAACTTGCATTGTTTCTGATTTCTAATTCTACATAAAATGAGGGTGTAAAAAAAGGATAATTGATCATGAGATTTAAAAAATTATTTATGAATTTTATGTTATGTTTATTCCTCTTGTAGGACTAGGGTAAATAATTTTTAAAAGAGCAAATAAATCAGTATATTTCACCTCTAGTACTTAAGCCTAAATAAATTTATCTACTATACTTGTTAAATATTAATTTATATTTAAATATAGTTATCATTTATAATAAATACATTTAACATAAATTTATACTTTCAAGAAAGTTCATTATCATAAACTAATGTTCCAAAAGCTTTCTAAAAGCAATATCTACCTATATGTATTATAAACAGTAAACAATTCTAAATAGAAGATAACAAACACATATAAGTATTCTACTAACATCTTCAACTGCTAAAATTAAGAGAAAATGCAACACATTTATCTTTCCTGAGAAAAGCAAACTTTAAATAACTCAGAAATTGATTATTCAGTTATTAAAGTCATTTGATGCTTTTTCTCTTCCCTCTGATGTTTTCCTTTGTAACCAGACTGATATTCTAAAAGGAAACAAAAAACTAACGTATGATTTTAATCTGGTAAGCACCTGATAATGCTAAGAAATAAAACTACAGTATTAAACTCCTCAGCATATAATTCAAGATTCTCCTCAAGTCAAACAATTTGCCATTTCCTAAAGACTTCTTTGCATTTATTGGTAAACAAATCCTTGATCATTATTTATTAATAAGTAAACTGACCTTCTTAGAGATTCTACCTCTGAGAAAATACTGACGGTATGTACCTAGCACTGTACTAAGTGCTTTACATCAATTAGCTCATTGAAACCTATAAGGGTAACTTTATTATAAAGAGAGAAAATTATTACCCTTACTTTATAGATGAGATAACTGAGGCTTAGAGAGGTGAAGTAGATCACATCAGACACACTTCAGCTATCAAAAGGCAAATGTGAAACCAGGCACCCCAAGTTCACTGCCCAAAATTTAATCAAGAGATAATTTATTACTGTCTCTCTGTAAAAACAATAACCTTAACAATGAAACAAGGTTTTACAGTATTCTACTAGCACCATGACTGGGAAAGGAGATGCAAAGGGGTGAGGATTTAAATAAAAAAAAACACTGATCCTTAATAACATGATAAAATATACCAGGTGCTAAACCTTATCATTTACACTTACAATCTCATTGAATTCTCACAATATTCACAAAAAGAAAAATCTATATAAATGGCTAACATTCAGGGAAATATTATAGTGCACAGAGCTGCAAGATAAAACTAAATGCCATTTTTTCACCTAGGAAACAAGCAAAGATAAAAACAAATGACAATGTTTTTATTGTTGGCAAAGGTATGGGGAGTCAGGACCCTCATATGTTATTTGTGAGAGCAGAAAATAATACAAATTTTTCAGAGGACAATAGGAAAATGCTTCATGTTTTCAATAATACACATAAAGCCTTTGACCTGAAAGTTCACACCTCTGGGCTTATCTCAATGCTGTATCCCAATGTAATATCCCATTATAGTAATATTGTGCAGTATTGTGCAGTATCCCAATGTTGTATCCTAATGCAGAGTCACAAGAAACTAATCATTCCATTGTGTTTAACATAAGATCCAAAAACAACAACGAAACAACAAATCTGGAATAAATCAAATGCCCAATAATGCCAAATTATGACAGAAAGCACAATAATATTCAAATAACAGAAAACTGTATAGTCACTAAAAATTATAATGTAGTTGAGTATTTCCATGAAAATGTTCTTATGGTATACTGAGTTTTTAAAAAGAGCCTATTACAGTATAGCATGATGTTAGAATTGTTTAAAAAAACTTTTATATATGTATGTGTACGAGTACACATGCATGTGTATCTACATGTAACTAAGAGGTTATAAACTAAAATGTTAAGAATATTTAGCAGTGGGATTTTGACTGATTTTTATGTTCACTCTAATGCTTCACTTATGTGTTTTCCAAAATTTCTTCCATCAAAATACATTACTATTGGCTAATTTTTTAAACATTTAAAAAAAAAATCCTTACTGCAGCTCTATGGAGTAGCACATCAGCCTCATTTTGTAAATAAGAGATCTGCATAGAGTAATTTACTTAAGGTAGAAAAGTAACTTCCTAAGATGGCCAAAATTTCTCTACTGAATCTAAAGCTCATTCTTTCACAACAGAAATGCTGCCTGCATTTCTTCTATTTTAGCTTCTACAAGTCTATACTCAACCCACACCTTTCCTATTCTTCATATGTTTGAAAAAGAGTCATAAATTATCTGTATATAAGCCTGTTACCTTCAGTGTTTGCTTTAAGGACTCAGTGTATATTTCTCTCCAACTTGAAACTCTCTACAGTGTTTAATACGAATTGAGTCATTCTAAACTTGATACATGAATATATAAGATACAAGTGAATTAAATTTAGAGCTGGAGAATGTGAAACTGGAAATAGAGTTGAATGCATGAAATAAACAGAAAAAGTGAACCCTTCAATAACTGATCCAGATTGGTCCGAGTTCTGCCACATTCCCTTCCTTTCCACTTTGTCTATATTAGCTTTGCTTCCTATCACTTCACCAAAATTCCTCCAACACTCTTCGCCCTAATATCAATGTTTTCAAACCCCAAGTTTGTCTCTCTCTCTGCTATATAATCTATAATATCTGGCTAATAATTTTCTACTGCTATCCAAAATGTCCCTCTTCTCAGACCAGTCCATTATCATTTCCATGATTTTTTTGTTGTTGTTCATGCATTCATCTACCTAAAACAGTCTTCCTCTTCCTTGACACATCTTCAAATTCTATATATTTACGTACAAGAACCAAACTCCCACTTTTACTACGTTCATAACAACTTCTTACACTTCTAAACTTCTAGTCACTCCTTGCATTCAACAAATATTGGTTTAGATGGTAAAGAATCCACCCGCAATGCAGGAGACCTGGGTTCGACCCCTGGGTTGGGAAGATGCCCTGGAGGATGGCATGGCAACCCACTCCAGTATTCTTGCCTGGAGAATTCCATGGAGAGGAGCCTGGTGGGCTGCAGTCCATGGGGAAGCAAAGATTCGGACACGACTAAGCAACCAAGCACTGGAACTTCCAAGTACCCTAAGTAGTGAATGTAATAATACATGTAAAGTGCTTAGAGGACTACTGTTAGCATATGTTACTCATTATTATCAACATCATCAGATCCTTCATGAGCACTGCTCAGATCATTGAGATCAGAAGGATACAAAGTCACTCAGAGATACAATGCTGAGCAGTTAGCTGGTCGCATTCACCAGCTAAGTGACATGACTCCTGAAAACCACCCTGCACATATGCCTTATCACGACACATGAAAATTACAAATTCTCACGTACAACACAGATCCCCTTTGAACAGACAGAACATTAAATCTGTGGTTACCAAGGTCAACTGCACTACCCTTAAAGAAAACTTACTTCAGTGGCTTCCATGTTTGTATCCATTTCCCAAGTTAAATATCTGTTCAAGTAAACCTCCTGCTTTGGTATCACATGAAGCTTTTTGGTAAGTACAGATTCTTGGTATGCAATGTCAATCAAACTCTAACGTTCCCAAAACTATACATTAAAGATAAAAAATCTTTAGGTCTTTGGATATGGTTAACTAAAACAGTTTATTTACATGTCACTAACATTAGCTAATGTCCACAAAATTAGAACTGGAAGGTCTCACTGGAAACGCAGAGAAGTAAATAGCCCAACAAAGTATTAGAAATGCTCTATCAGAAGTCTGATTTCATGAGTGTGTTTCTTGGGAGACTATGATGATGGGGAAAAGGCAGAAGCTGTGGGTAGCAGAGTCTAGGAAATCCTTCACAGAGGTAATGACTGAGATGCCTTCACACAAAGACCACTGCAGCCACAAGGGCTCTGGAATCAGCTCCTCTGGCTTTTTCAAGGACTTCAGTCCTTCAGTTATTTTTTGTCTTTCTCCCTGCTACTGTGGGGCAATCAGGGGTTAAAGTCAGGTTAAAGTAAAGGGGTTAGTGAGTTAGGACAATGAATCAAACTGAAAGTAACAATCAAAGCTTCATTTTCTTACTGATAACAATGCAACCAAGAGTCAAAAAGGAGACTGATGTTACATTTTCCCCTCAAAGAACAGCATGGGTCAGGTGGATGCACTGGGGTGGGCAGGGGGGGTAGCGAGAAGAATGGTTGTCTCACTACTCTTTTGGACCAGTGAACCATGGGGAAAGAAAGTGGGAAGGGCTAGGAATGGAAAAGTACTGAATCAAAGTGCAGAAAGTATTTCAGATCCCACATAAGGACTCTACATGGAAGCACCCAGTCTAGGAACAACAGTGCTTAATGGTTGAGTCTAAAAGATTGGACTTCCCTGGTGGCTCAGATGGTAAAGCGTCTGCTTGCAATGCGGGAGACACAGAATTCTGGCCTGGAGTTGGACTCCTCAGCTACCATACTACTTGATTCTCTAGTCAAACCTTTTGAAAAACGACATAGCACTAAGTCTCCACATTCCTACTTCCTATCACATCCAAAATTTTCTCTTCCTAAAGTCGGTGGTGGTGTCTCCATGTTACCAAGTCCAAATGCCATTGTATCGTCCTTGTCTTTATATCCTTCTCAGGAGCATCTGAAACTGCCGAACACGCCTTCCTGCACACCCTCTGCTCATCTGCCTTCTGTGACATTGCATCATTCAGGTTTTAAACCTTTTTTGAAAAAATAACTTGTTTCCTTTGTAGGTTCATGTCTCTTTCTCCAGCCATCAAAGGTTAGAGCTCCTCAAGGTTCGGTCCTATGCCCTTATTTTGTTCCATATTTTCTTCTCAACCAATCTTGCTCTCAGCATTAATAGCAACCTACAGGAAAATAACAACAAGCACAGTCTTCAGAAGTTTCAGATTCATTTGTCCAAATGAATAGAAATGAAATAGAAATGAAATCCACTTCTATTTGAATGGCTCAAAAATCAAAACCAAAAATTTATATTGAATAGGCCCAAAACTGAACTCTTAAGTTCCTCCTTCAAATCTGATTCTTTTCAGTATTTCATTAATTCAAAAAGGAGTCCTAACATTTGTCCTCAAGCCAAAAACCTAAGAATCAAACCTCTTTATTTTCTTCTCTCCCTACAAAGACAATCTGTCACTAAGTTCTATTGATTCTGCCTCCTTAGTAACCACAGAAACTATTTATCTGTACCTACCAATTGCTACCATCCTAGTCCACCTACCATCACCCTTGGCCTCATCTGTTTTAATTCCCTCCTCATTATTTTCCTCACTTCCACCATTGTTTCCCTCCCATCCACCTATCCCAAAAGAGACAGTCCAATCATGTAAAAATGGATCACATCATTTCCCTACTCAAAGCTCTTCAATGCCTTTCTACTGAAGCCATCGTGATTTGGCCCTCCTGCTTACATCACTTAATCATTCATCGTTACTGAGCAGAACCTTTGGGTCAAATTCTGTGCTCCAAAGTTCTCGTATCAGGGATACAATAATGAACACAGCAGATGGCAAGGGTTGCAAAGAACCTACAGATAGGTGTGAAACACACACAACTTTCACACAAATATATAAAGTAGTAACTGTAAATGTGTAACATTTAAATGTACTGTGAAGAAATAATACAGGAATGTATAAGACAGAATAACAGGAATATAAGATAAAGTTTAGAAAGCCAGGGAATTCTTCCTTCATTTTATTTCACTGTTGTGCTCACTCACTGTCATGCCCTTATTCAGTCTATTTCTCATGCATTTTAAGCTACCCAGAATCTGAATATTATTCCAATTTAGGCAAGTTTTGAATTCAAAGTAATCCAAATAAAGTGAGATGGGGATTATTCTAGGAACTTTGATCAAAAGTAAATTAAAGACAAGAATAGAAAGATTATTCTAGGTGACATCAGCAATGGTATTACAAGTCCAGTGGCAGCAATGCTGGTGGTGATGGTGGTGCCAATATCTGTATAATAAGCATACGGATACTATGATATAGCTGTCTTAACTTCTGATCATTTTTGTAACTTGGTTTCCCAGAGTTTCACTGATTACAGAAGCTATCCAATCAGTTCAGTTCAGTCGCTCAGTCATGTCCGACTCTTTGCGACCCCATGAACAGCAGCACGCCAGGCCTCGCTGTCCATCGCCAACTCCCGGAGTCCAACCAAACTCATGTCCACTGAGTCAGTGATGCCATCCAACCACCTCATCCTCTGTCGTCCCCTTCTCCTCCTGCCCTGAATCTTTCCCAGCAACAGGGTCTTTTCCAATGTCCTACATAATCTATGTTTATTTTTTTTACTTTTAGTCTTTTCTGATATAAAATCTAAGCTCAGTGAGGATAATTTACATGTACACAGGAGGAAATAATATGTGATAAGTCCGAGAGCCCTGAAACAGCCTTGAATGTAAGAAAGATTTTTGTTTTCTCTAGTTCATATAAAGTGAAAATACAAAAGAAGAGTCTTTCAGGAGTTTTATATTCACATGTATAAAATAAAGATAACACTGAATTCACAAGCACTGCCCACCAGGTATTTAATGTGTATCTGTGGGCCAACAGAGAATTTAAAGAGTGGCCAACCATTCTCTTGAGCTGGAAGTCCAAATCAGGGGTCCGCAAACGGTGGCGCAAGGACCACAGCCACACTGCCACCTGTCTGTGTGCGGCACGCGGGAATGTTTATATTCTTAAATGATTAAGAAAGACAAAAATAATGTTTTGTGATATGTGAAAATTATTGAAGTTCAACTTTTAGTGTCAATTTTAAAGTTTCGTTGGGACACAACTACACTCATGCTTGCACCTATTTTTATGGCTGCTCCAGTGCCACAACGTCTCAGCTGTCACAACAGAGATCGTCTGTGGCACTTTCACTGTTTGCACTGCAGCTCCGAGCACAGAAATCACAGTGATTCAGTACAACTCAACAGAGCTTCAAAAGCTTCATAAATTGCCCTAATGTGACATTTAAATTTTGTTTTAATACCAGTATATACCTATCATGTCAAAACCAGAAAAGAAGAGAGAAGGGGACTTCAAATGACATGCTTGTAAGGCACAATGTACTATAGATTATTTTATCCAATTAAATGGCAATACATTGTGTTTATTATACAATGACTATATGGCTGTGCCAAATGAATACAATACATGTTGACACTACCAAACCAAGCAGCCTTCACGTTATTTCCAACATACAGGAAAGCAAGAGTAAGAAAAAATGAGAAAATTTAAAATGGAAGGACTCATCATGGCAGAGTTTCTTCACAAAAATAAAAAATACAAATGGGTTTCTTAGTGGTGTATTTGTTCACGAATAAATGAAAGCCATTTAACACAGAGTTGATTAAATCATATTTGACTGCAGCAGGCAAAGGAATGTGTCTGGAGAAAATATACTTGTTAAAACTATTAGCCCTTCAGCAAGAACAGTTGCTTGAAAGTTGAGGACATAGGGAGTATCATCAATAGTCAAAGACAAGGCAAATAATTTTGACTAGTTTTCCTTGGCACTTGATGAATCCACAGATGTTAGTGATAATGCTCAGCGTTGTTTATTTGAGGAGTCAGACCTGAATCTGAAGTGACTGAAGAATTACAGCCTCTGTGAGAAGTCTGTGTAGAACATGAAAATATTTTCAAGAAAATTGGGAAAACACTAATTCAGTACAACCTGATATGGAATCTACTAAGACATGTTACACAGGATGGTGGTTAAAATATGCACAGAACCAAAAGAGGCTTAGCTGGACAAATTTACAAAGCTTGTAAAAATGTAAGCATATGTGAAAATTTAAAGCCTCTGATTACTCACTGTATTACTGATGAGAAAAAACACTTTGTGAAAATATTTGAATGTATCATGTATTACTGAACCAGGAGGTCAACAGTGAATCTCATTTACTTTTGTGGACTTGCTCATTTTGAATTTGGCACACTTTTGACAGAAATAGAAGCTAAATATCCTGACTTGTCTAATACATACAGCACTTTGGGCTTTCTGGTTGCTCAGACAGTAAAGAATCTGCCTGTGATGATGGAGACCTGGGTTCGATCCTTGTGTTGGGAAGATCCTCTGGAGGAGGGAACCCACTCCAGTATTCCTGCCTGAAGAATCCCCTGGGCAGAGGAGCCTGGCGGGCTACAGTCCAAGGGGTCGCAAAGGGTCAGACACGACTGAGCAACAGAGCACACAGCACATACAGCACTTTAATGTCTTCACAGTGGTAAAGTTTTATTGTGATTTTTCATAAGAAAGGTCAAGGTTAAAATTTTCGTAAATGAAAAGAACTACTTCTTTTATTGAATACTGAATGGCAATGGAAATTAGCTTTAGGTGAAGAGTTAATAACATTTTCTAATGAATTCAATCAAAAATTAAAAGGCAACACAATCAGTTAAGTCACTCAGTTGTGCCCACCTCTTTGCAACCGCATGGACTGCAGCACGCCAGGCAACACAGTGCTTACAGGCAAAACTTATACTGCATTTAGGCCAGTTCAGAAACAACTAACAGGACTTCCCTGGTGGTAGGGCGGATAGGAATCTGCCTGCAAACACAGGGAACATGGGTTCACTCCCTGGTCTGGAAGGATTCCACACACAACTAAAGCCTGTGGGCCACAACTACTGAGTCCATAAGCCTCAACTACTGAAGCCCGTTCACCCAGAGCTCATGCGCTGCAACAAGAGCACCACCCCGGCAACGCCTGCGCGTAGCAACAAAGACCCGGCACGACCGAAACAAACACACACAACTTACACTGTTTGGGTCACAAAATAATGTCAAGCTGCTTTATACAGTTCCCACCCTGTCAAAATTAAAACTAAAGCAAGATCTCCATTCCCACATATCTTTCAAGGAATATATTTTCCAAGCTCAAATTACAGTTCCACTGGTATTTTTCCAATCTCAATGCAAGTGCAAAGAAAGCTTCCATACTTCCAAACCCATTCATGTGTGCAACTGAGGAGCTTCCCCTCAAAGTAAAAGTGATTAATCTTCAGTGTAATAACTACAAGGCAAACATCAAGAAAAGAATCTAATAGAATTTTATGTATGTATTCCAAGGAATTACAATGTTCAATTAAAATCATGTGTTCATGGATTATGATCACTATTCGGCCGTACTAGTTTGTGAAAAAAAAAATTTCAAAGATGAACTATTTTTAAAACTCTCATTACAAATCAGGATTAATGGATGAATGTTTGTAAACACTTTTGATAACAGAGAATACTAACTTTGAATCTCAATTAAGTGAAAAGCTATCCTCCCTGAAGAATTCCATTCTTCTTATTTACACACTTGCATTACAAAAAAATCTGCTAAATAACTGTATTTCACATTTGGAAATAAAATTGTAGATTCTATCTTCCTTCTTATTATATAAATAGTAACATAATATCCTCAATTTTGCCTTCTCCCCACAAAGCCTAAAATTTTTAATATCTGGCCCTTCAGAGAAAAAGTCTGCTGACTCCTGATTTAAATCATTTGAATTCTACTTGTATTCAAGCTATTAATCCATATGAAGTTATTATGATTTTGGGAAACTGAGGGATAGGCAGACAGAGGTAAATCATGATTTACTGTTCTCTTATTATTTTGATTCATGATAATCATTGACAGCATCACTGACAATGAAAAGGGTCTCAGAACCCAAACTGCAAAGGACAGATACAAATTAAGAAAGGAAGAATCAACAAAATATAGGGAGATAAATGTAAAAGTTGAGAACTCAGCTTCTCCTATCTGCTTTTACTCTACCTTACATGTAAAAAATGTAAGAATTTTTCTTAATTTTACAAAATAAAAGTATTAGCTAAAAAAACTAAACGAAAGAATGACCAAAAAATGAAATAAAAACAAAAGAATTAACTGTAAAGACCACACTGAAAGACAGAAACTTTACTATAGAAACAACTCAACTCTACAAAATGAGAGTTGGAGAAAGGAAGAGTAACATGAAAAAAGACAAATGTTAATTACTCCATCTAAAAACTGAACTTAGCATAATCAGTAAGAAACATTCTAGTACACTGGAGGAAAATGGCATTTTCTTCATTAATTAAACATAGTTTAGTATAACATTGAATAATCAGTTTTACAGGTATTACATTTTTATAAAGCAGAACTATATAAAACCATAAAAACATTTTTAGGAATTCATCTATCCTCCAAATTCATAATTCTAAACATTAAGATAGTATTTAAATTGCATGCAATATAGGGCTATTATCTATTGTAGCACAAGTAAATAAAATTCTTAAAAGATGTAAATACTATTAAATAGTTTACGGATTCAAATTGGGCAACACTGAAATAGCATTCTGAATATTTCAAATCTTAAGTTACTTTATAGGTTCACAACTATACTTATGTTAAAAATTTTAACATTTGAATCTGTATCAGGTTATCACTGTAAAATCAGCAATAATACACATTTCACAAGATGATATGGAAATAAGGTGATGAACCACATATCCTCCTTTGCCTGGGAAAGTTCTGATTTCTCATATCCTGATTGAACTATTAACAGCATTCTTAGTGTCAAAGGCAGGACAATATATTAAATGGTCATCCTTCATATAAAGAAATGTCAAACTTAAACATATCATAAAAACATAACACACCAAACATACCTGGATCAACCCAACTATCCTGAAAGATTAGGGAGAGGGGAGAAGAGGAAAAGAGAATGGAATTTGTGATAAGACAGTGCAGACGGAATACTTAGAAAGAGTCCTGCTTTCTTCTCAACTGATTCCAGTTTCCCTTCAAGACTATCATCTTATAACTCAAAAAGAGTAGGCTCTGGTAAACACTTACTTAGTTTGGTGATGTTCACCAATATACTTAATCATACCTTTAAAAGACTGGCATTTTGATAAAGGTTCTCAGCAGATCATATTAATATGATATATGTTATAAATGCCTGCCGTTCCTATTTTATGAAACAGGCTGCAGTGCCAATGTTTACAGTGGAAACTCAATAATGTAAAATGGGGAATAACTTATTCTTAAGTCCCATATTTTATTAAGATTTGTACAGAACAAAATGTAACTTTTTGCAAAGAAAAATACTTATAGAACTTTAAATTTACAATCTTCAAGCTATAATTTAAAGATATTTAACTTAAAACTCTACAAGAATATGAGTGTATGTGTATATATGTCAATGAAGACCTTTCTGGATGGAAAATGCATGTTACCTAGATGGGGAGAGGGCTATGTTAACTACTACATTTATATTAAATGGAATATACAAGTTTTAAGTATATTAATTCTTCAATAATAAAAACTATCTGGACAAGAAAAACAAGGTTCCAGGTTAATAAGTTATATATACAAAATGCACTAAAATCACAATATTTATTTAAGATGATTAAATATAAACAGAAATAGTATAATTTTGTAGATAAAACACAAAAACCCTCACATTGATTTTTTACCAATACAAGAGGAGGAAAAAACACACAAAAAAATATTATTTTTAACTCTGAGTTCTCAAAATCTATTACTCATGGTTATGTGAGAGAATGTCTTTGCTCTTAGAATGTGTGTATTAGAGTATTTATGGGGAACAACATTTTCAATATATTCTCTTTTGGTTCAAAAAAATATATACATTTATAAATATGTGTGGTAGAGAAAGGAGGAAGAAAGAGGAGGGAGGGAGGGGTGATAAGGGAGGTGCAAGTGGTAAACAACTGGTGAATCTGGGTCAAGAGTACATGGGAGTTTCTTGTACTATTATTGAAACTTCTCTACAAGTATGAACTTATATCAAAATCAAAAATAAAAAAAGCTAGTTGAATTAAATTTAGCCAAAAGTTACGTTTTTATTAACCACACTACTCTGTTTGTAAATTTCTACCCCTTAAAAGACAATAAATGCTTCTCTTTCACCCAATTACTACCTTACTTAAATTAATCAAACTTAATTCTGATAAAAACAATAGTAGTGAAACAAATTTTTGAAAAATATAAAATTAAAAACTTCTATACAAAGAATAAACTCCAAGAGAAAAGATGCAAATAAAATGACTATCATAATCTTTTGTTTTTTATTTGCAAGTATAAAACCAAAGAAAAACAAAAGCCTGGAACATGGCATCTGTCATATCAGAATATAAAAAGATGATCCTGGCACAAAATGAAAAAGCTCTAATTCATTTGCAAATCAAGCCTGCCGGTTCCATTTCAAGCTGGCGGTAACTGTCAAGAGTTAACAAGATAATCACTTTCAATCCTGCCTTCAATGGTACATTACACTGTTATTCCATTCAATAAGGCCGTTCTTTGGGGCACTAGATGAATGGGTTTCATTTCTAACTCACACAAAAAGTTGTGCGGGGGAAAAATCCACGGGGCTTAAGAAAGAAATCCCTTTATGGGCATTTATCTGCGGTACTTGCTTTTAGGCAAAATGAGATATTTTGAAACATCAGTGTCCATTCACTTCCTCTATTCCTTTAGGCCCTTTATCCATTAAAAAAAAAAAAACTGGCATATGAGCAAAGTGCAAAACCAGTTTCATTTTCTAAATTATCAATGCACACTAAACAAAAATTCTCTATTAAAATGATTCTAGGCAAATATAATGCTATTCAACACAAAAGCCTACTATTAAGCAATCTTCTTTCTATCACATAGTGACTGACATCACTTTCCTGGATTACTCACCTATGTTAGATGAAATGCAGGTGCTTAAAATTTTTTAATTCCTATTTTACTTACAGTGAGATGCATTCCTAAAAAGGATAATTAAAACAAAAATAACCTTTCCAGATGATTCCTAGTTCAATGAAAATTACTTTCAGCTAAGTGTATCCTTGTATCCTTATAATGTACTTAGCAAAAGGCATTATAAAATTTTTTATTATTTCATAGTTTAACTTATTTCCCGACAAATGTAGTATTTTCTGACAAAGGTACCTGTAAATGTTTTTTTGCAAAAATACAGAAAATGCATAAAAAATGTATTTTGCTTTCAATTAAACAAAAATCAAAATACAAGGACTGAAGGGTACCCACTGCTAACAGTTAGGTCATCTTCAAACTAGTGTACGTGAGTAAAAGGACATTAAAATCTCGTCCCTGGCTGTTTATGCCTAACATCTATCAATCTCATCCAGTGTCAAAGTGTAAATTTACAAGAACCATCTGCATATGAACTACACCTTATTATTCAGGACTATTCAGCACTAACAACAATTAATCTTTCTCCACCCACCTCCTCATTTCAGGAAATAATATTGCTACATATTTCTGTGTAAATCAAAATCTCCAGCCAAAACTTTTAATCCTTTTATAATCCCTAATTATCAAGGGTAAATTTGGATTTTTAAAACTCATATGTTTACAAATGTTTAAAGCCCTTCTAAAATCATTATTTCTAAAACATTTCAATTATATTGTATCCAAAGGCTTTAAGAAGTTAGAACACTCATGTTTATGACTGCAAAGACTACACACTTAAATTTTAAAATTCAGATGACTTCATGAATTCAGGCAACACATGAGGATAATCCCTTTATATCAAGGGAGAAATATTCTAACTAGGCACCTTTCTATAGCAGCGCAAGTTTATCAATTCTTCCAAATTCTACTCTGACCAGTTGTTTTGCCTCAGAAAAGGAGAAAGCCATCCCTATCTTTGAAATAAATAAGAAAAAGTAGAATAAGATATAATAGTACCCAAATTAAAATTTGTCATTATGAAAAAATTATCATGAATCTGTATATTTTATAAAGTCTTTAAAAAATTTAAGCTACATAAGAAAAATAGGGTATTTAAACAATAAATGGCTTGTGTTGAACCCACTATATGAAGAAAAACTTATATGATATTTTAAAATGACTATTTAGCTGAGCAAATTTTATTATTCCAAATTTTAAAAACTTAGTAACAGACATATTACATACAGTAAGTCAATAGAGAGTATTTCTCAATAAATTTTTATGACTGAAATTTTTATGCATGATTTTATGGAAAATTTTATGCATTATTACAATGTGGAATTTAAAAAACCAATTGGTGACAACATTAGAAGTTCCTAAAGAATTCTACAAACACTAGGCTGTCTGCAGAGCCCAACTCTCCTTACAGCCTACCATTGTGAGTCAGTCCTCATACAGAGTGAGGGCACCAGGGTATCCCTATCACTGGGGTGCCCTAGCCTTTTTTTCGAGTTCCAGGACCTTTATTAACTCAGGAGGTAGAATGATCTTTCAGCTTCAAGCAGCCCTGCTGCAGCTCTTTGCCTCATTAGATCCCTGAGGTTAGCTCTAAGCAAACACAGCAGCAAAGACAGCAGGGCGTATGAGGCATCTCCTATACATCAACCACCGGGACAAAGATGAAGGGTGTTTGAGGAACACCACAAGCCTAGCACAAAAGCCTCCTGGAAAATTACACGCAGGTTCCAACAAGCAACCTGGTGTCCTGAATTATGCACGTGGCGACCCTTTACTTACACTAACACCCGACGACAAGGCCAGGAGCTGACTGTGGCTCACATCATGAGCTCCTTATTCTAAAATTCAGACTTAAATTGAAGAAGGCATGGAAAACCACTAGATCAGTCGGGTACGACCTAACTCAAACCCCTTACGTTCATACAATGAAAGTGCCAAATAGATTCACGGGATTAGATCTATTGATAGAGTGCCTGAAAAACTATGGACAGAGGTTCATGACATTGTACAGGAGGCAGTGATGAAGACTGTCCCCAAGAAAAAGAAATGCAAAAGGGCAAAATGGTTATTTGAGGGTCCTTACAAAGAGCTGAGAAAAGAAGAGAAGCTAAAGGCAAAGGAGAAAAGGAAAGATTCACCCATTTGAACGCAGAGTTCAAAAGGATAGCAAAGAGAGATAAGAAAGCCTTCCTCAGTGATCAATGTAAACAAATAGAGGAATATAGTACAATGGGAAAGACTAGAGATCTCTTCGAGAAAATTAGAGACACCAAGGGATCATTTCATGCAAAGATGGGCATCCAAATGGTATGGACTTAACAGAAGCAGAAGATATTAAAAAGAGGTCATAAGAATACACAGAAGAACTATACAAAAAAGATCTTAGTGACCCAGATAAGCACGATGGTGTGATCACTCACCTAGAGCCAGATATCCTGGAATGTGAAGTCAAGTGCGCCTTAGGAAGCATCACTACGAACAAAGCTAGTGGAGGTGATGGAATTCCAGTTGAGTTATTTCAAATCCTAAAAGATGATGCTGTGAAAGTGCTGCACTCAATATGCCAGCAAATTTAGAAAACAGCAGTGGCCACAGGACTGAAAAAAGTTCCTTTTCAATCCAATCCCTAAGAAAGGCATTGCCAAAGAATGTTCAAACTACTGTACCATTGTACTCATCTCACACTCTAGCAAAGTAATGCTCAAAATTCTCCAAGCCAGGCTTCAGCAGTACATGAACCATGAACTTCCAGATGTTCAAACTGGATTTAGAAAAGGCAGAGGAAGCAGAGATCAGATTGCCAACATCCGTTGAATCATCGAAAAAGCAAGAGTTCCAGAAAAACCTCTACTTCTGCTTTATTGACTAGGCCAAAGCCTTTGGCTGTGTGGATCACAACGAACTGTGGAAAATTCTGAAAGAGATGGGAATACCAGACCACCTGACTTGCCTCTTGAGAAATCTGTGTGCAGGTCAAGAGGCAACAGTTAGAACTGGACATGGAACAACAGACTGGTTATGAATTG
Source organism: Cervus canadensis (assembly GCF_019320065.1). Classification (NCBI taxonomy): domain Eukaryota; kingdom Metazoa; phylum Chordata; class Mammalia; order Artiodactyla; family Cervidae; genus Cervus; species Cervus canadensis. The sequence goes on from NC_057392.1 coordinate 82,980,307, forward strand.
GGAAAGGTGTATGTTAAGGTTGTAAATTGTCACTCTGCTTATTTAACTTCTATGCAGAGTACATCATACAAAATGCCAGGCTAGAGGAAGCACAAGCGGGAATTAAGATTGCCAGGAGAAATATCAATAACCTCAGATACCCAGATGACACCACCCTTATGACAGAGAGCGAAGAAGAACTAAAGAGTCTCTTAATGAACGTGAAAAAGCTGGCTTAAAACTCAACATTCAGAAAACTAATATCATGGCATCTGGTCCCATCACTTCACGGCAAATAAATAGGGAAATAATGCAAACAGTGACAGACTTTATTTTGGGGGGCTCCAAGATTACGGCAGATGGTGACTGCAGTCATGAAATTAAAAGATGCTTGCTCTTTGGAAGAAAGGCTTTGACTAACCTAGACAACATATTAAAAAGCAGAGACATTACTTTGCCAACAAAGGTCTGTCTAGTCAAAGCTATGGTTTTCCACAAGTCATGTATGGATGTGAGAGTTGGACTACAAAGAAAGCTGAGCACTGAAAAATTGATGCTTTTGAACTGTGGCATTGGAGAAGACTCTTGAGAGTTCCTTGGACTACAAGGAGATCAAACCAGTCCATCCCAAAGGAAATCAGTCCTGAATATTCATTGGAAAGACTGATGCTGAAGCTGAGACTCCAATACTTGGGCCACCTGATGTGAAGAACTGACTCATTGGAAAAGACCCTGATTCTGGGAAAGATTAAAGGTGAGAGGAGAAGGGGACGATGGAGGATGAGATGGTTGGATGGCATCACCGACTCAACGGAGACGAGTTGTGAGCAAGCTCCAGGAGTTGGTGATGGACAGGGCACGCTGCAGTTGATGGGGTCACAAAGAGTCTGACGCGACTGAGCAACTAAACTGAACTGAACTTTTTGGTGGCAAGTGTGAGAGTTAACTTTTATTGCTTTTCTTCCTCTGCTCAATAATTCTGATAACATTTTATAATGAACATATATATTCAGGAAAAATATTCAAAGAAAAAAGTTTTTGTACTTTAAAAGAGTGAAATCTCTGCAATAAAAAAAAAAAAAAAAACTAACCATGAAAATTAATTCCCCAATATCCCAGATAGCAAAACTTTTACTGTAACTGTCCTAAATTTATATACACTCACATCAGCACAGAAATCTATACATAAAAACTACTGAAACACTTAGCAAATAAAGATTTCTTGAGGTGGAAACATAAAATAATCTTCAGCCAAAATTGTGAGTCCATCAACTCGAAAGCTATTGACTTATGCTGTGTGTACTAAGTCACCTCATTTGTGTCCTTCTCTTTGCAACACTATGGACTATAGCCCACCAGGTTCCTCTGTCCATGGGATTCTCCAGGCAAGATTATTGGAGAGGGTTGACCTGCCCTCCTCCAGGGGAGCTTCCTGACCCAGGGGTCAAACACGCCTCTCTTATATGTCTCCTGCATTGGTAGGCGGGTTCTTTACGGAAGCCCACTGACTCCTAACTGTGAATGAGAGGTAAATACCTGAGAGATTACATTTTCAATTTTAAAAAATGGTAAATATACTCTGATTAATAAAATGGTCTTTGAAGAATTCTATGCATTAAAAACTATCAGTAATAGATACATAAGTTAAAATTTAAGTATAAAAATTCTCTCAAGTCAAAGAACTTTTATTTTAAAAGTTTTGTTATGATGCAATTTTAAGGTTAAAATTAGGAGTACTTCTGATAAAAGTTAAGAAATACATGGTGGAACAAAATTTCCAACAGATTAAAATTTGTAAAAACCTAACAACATAGAAAATATAATTCAGAGACACTGTACAAAATCCAAAAAGCCACATTTCAAAAATGTCACCATTCCATGGCTTTCTGGTATGAGGGTACTCCTGTCCATCATAGCTGTAACAGGAGAAACTCAATGGTAGAAAACAACCACCATTTTGGATCATGGTATTAGAACCAGAGGTCAGGTCTGAAAGAGTACAAGAAATTTAAAGGGGGAAATGTTAGCAGCAAGAGAATCACAAAAGGAGTATGACCCAAATATGAATATAAATTCTGCCCGAATCTCAGGCTGACAGCTCAACAACATAGAGTTGGGGAAAATTTTCAGGAAGTCAAGTAAAGCATTAATCACTGATTAGAGAGCAATGTACTAGATGCCTTTTATAATGGAATACATGCCATACATGCTATGACTGAGTGTGGTCCCTGAAAACCCGTATGTTGAAGCCCTAATTGCCAATGTGATTGTACCTGGAGGTGGGGCCTTTGGGAGGTGATTAGGTTTAGATGTCATCATGAGAATAGATTCTCTATAACTGAATTATTACCTTTGTAACATGATTAAGATACCATAGCCCTTCCTTACCATGTGAAGCAACAGAAAGAAGGCAGCCATCAGCAAATCAAAACAGGTGTTATCATCTACCCATTAACCACGCTGGCACTTTGATATCAGACCTCTCAGTCTCCAGAACTATGAGAAATGAATATTTGTTGTTTAAGTCAACCTGTGGTATTTTGTTATAGCATTTAGAAGCAGTTAAGTAAGTGTACACCTCTGCTGGAAGAAAATGAAGCAAAATGTACTTGAAGCACCTAAGTATAGACTGTAAAATTGGTACAGGAGCTGAAAATTAGGGACTCATTCATTAAAAAAAAAAGCAGACAAGATTAGCTCTATCTCAATCTAAACTCCTGGCTGACAACCAAGGAACAAAACAGACCACCCCAACTACCTCAAAGAGTCAGACTAAAAAAGCAGCAGTGGGAAATCATAACAACATAGCTATATCAGAAACTGCCTAGAGACAGGGAGGGTAATTTTGTAGTTTCAGGTGAGAAAAGTACAAAAACAAAAAATACTAAATAAAACAATATACCCAAAAGAGCACAGCTGAATCAAACTGAATCTAGAATGGCTATGATGTTTAAGCTTTAAGTAAAAATAACCACACATGCAAGCAAACAATTAATTGTGAATCAGGGCATTACTGGTGGCTTAGTGGTAAAGAATCTGTCTGCCAATGCAGGAGACGCAGGTTTGATACCTGGGTTGGGAAGATGCCCTGGAGAAGGAAATGGCAACCAACTCCTGTATTCTTGCCTGGGAAATTCCATGGACAGAGGAGCCTGGTGGGCTACAGTCCACGGTGTAGCAAGAGTCGAACACTACTTAATGACTAAACAATAACAGTGTATACGACAAAAATAAATAGACACTATGAATTAATCAGATGTTAATTCTAGCAAACAGGGGTTTCTTGGCAGCTATTACAAACTGTTCAAATATTGAAAGAAAAAATAGTGTCAATGAATATTGTTGTTGTTTTTAAGTCACTCAGTCATTTCTGACTCTTTATGACCCCACAGACTACAGCATGCCAGGCTTCCCTGTCCTTCACCATCTCCCAGAGCTTGCTCAAACTCATGTCCGTTGAGTCGGTGATGCCATCCAACCATCTCATCCTCTGTCGTCCCCTTCTCCTCCTGCCTTCAATCTTTCCCAGAATCAGGGTCTTTTTTAATGAATCAGCTCTTCACATCAGGTGGCCAAAATATTGGCTCTTCAGCTTCAGCATCAGTCCTTCCAATGAATATTCAAGATTGATCTCCTTTAGGAAGGACTGGTTTGATCTCCTTGCAGTCCAAGGGACTCTCAACAGTCTTCTCCAACACCACAGTTCAAAAGAATCAATTCTTTGGTGTTTGGCCTTCTTTATGGTCCAACTCTCATATCCATACATGACTACTGGAAAAACCATATCGTTGACTATATGGACCTTTGTCAGCAAAGTAGTATCTCTGCTTTTAAATATGATGTCTAAGTTTGTCATAGCTTTTCTTTCAAGGAGCAAGCAGCAATGAATGAGCAGACAGGAAATCTGATCAGAGATGAACAAACTGTATTTTTCAAAAAGGATATCCAAAAGCTAAAAATAAATACTAAAATTAAAATTCACTAAATGAGGTCATGAAAAGATAGAGAAGAGCAAAACCAAAATAAGTGAACTTTAAAGAAAGATCAAAATGTACCCCAATCTGGAGTACAAAAAGAAGAAAAAAAAAATAAGGACAACAAACAGGACCTCAAAAGATCTGTGGGACAAGAACAAACAGTCTAACGTATGTGTAAGTGGAATACCAAGAAGAAGGAGAAAAAAAATGAACAAACCAAACATTTTAAGAAACAATTTCCTGCAAAAGGGAAAAGAATCTGAGGGAAAAAAATACGTACATATATGTTTATATATATATATATATATATTCCTGGTAGTTGAGCTGGTAAAGAATCCACCTGCAATGAAGGAGACCCCAATTCAATTCCTGGGTTGGGAAGATCCCCTGGAGAAGGAATATGGTACCCACTCCAGTAGTCTTGCCTGGAGAATTCCATGGACAAAGGAGCCTGGCATGCTGTGACAATATGACTAACTCACTCACTCTGCTGTATATTTGAAATTAACACAACATTTAAAATCAATTATACTTCAATTTTTTAAAAAAAGGTAAAGTTCTTACTTAAATGTGTACTTTTGGACCAGTATCTATGTCCTCTTTGCCAAAAGACCACACTTTGAAGGCAGTAAGTTTATTCAGTTCTTGACAATTCAGTTGTGAAAGTGAAAAAAAAGATTAAAGTTTCCAAATTTGGTGAAAAACACTAATTTACACAGTCAAATAGTACACTGAAAAGTGGGATAAACAAAAAGAAAACCACTCTATCTCTTTAGTAACTAGACTAGCGAAAGTCACTCAGTTGTGTCCGACTCTTTACAACCCCATGGATGACACAGTCCATGGAATTCTCTAGGCTAGAATACTGGAGTGGGTAGCCTTTCCCTTCTCCAGGGGATCTTCCCAACCCAGGCATCCAACCCAGGTATCCCTCATTGCAGGCAGATTCTTTACCAGCTGAGCCACAGAACACTGGAGTGGATAGCCTATCCCTTCTCCAGTAGATCTTCCTGACTCAGAAATCGAACCGGTATCTCCTGTATTGCAGGTGGATTCTATACCAACTGAGCTATCAGGGAAGCCTGACTCTCTATGCATGATAGCAAAAAGACTAAAAGCCAGAGATAAAGAGAAAACAGGAGAGAGGGCAGAGAACAGAAGATCCTTAACATAAAGGAACAATCTTAAGACTACAGCTAACTTGACATCAGAAATTATGAAAGCCAAAACAACATTTGAAGTGATGAGAGAAAAAATTGTCAATCAAGAGCTGTGTATCAAGAAAAACTATCTTTCAAAACTGAAGGTGAAATAAAAACACTATTGCTTGGGATAAGCAAAATCAGAAAAGCTGAACTAGAATGGGATGCATTAAAGATGCACTTTAATGAAATAAGTTAAAGATGTAATCTTCAGTGTAACAACTGAAAATAATACAATGATAAATAGATTTAAAAACACAGAAATTTAAATGAAATACTAAAAACTATTTCAGTAATAAGAAACAGGAAATGCACATAATTAAAGCAAATCCAAGCAAAATGAGACATATAAACAACTATATCAACTACATCAGATAAAAATCTAAATAATAAAAATAATCAAATTAAAAGTTATAGTCAAAATCAAATTTTTAAAAAGAGGCCCCAACATAAGGCTGTCAAAAAGAGCCATAAGTTAAATATAAAGAAAAAAGACTGAATGGAAAAGGCAGAAAAAGATGGACTATGAAGTTGTAAGAATAAAAAAGGCTGAATAAATACATCAATATTGGACAAGCGAGACATCAGAGAAACAAGGGGGAAAAAAGATAACTACAGATAGAACTCAGGTGGAGCCTGGCAAATGCTTTGATTTAAGGAGTCAAGAGCTAAGATTCCATGGAGACTAAGGCAGCTGCAGTTCACAAGACAGAGGAATGAATGGAGAGCACAGCACAGTGGAAATCTACTGAGAATCCCCTTTCTATAGTCACAGAGTACTAATTAGTACATGCCTGTAATGAAAGAAACCACATCTCAAAGAACTGGAGATCAGAGCCTGGTGCTTACACAGAATGGGAAACAACGCTTGTTCCAACAAGTCAGATGAGAAAAACTCACAATGCACAAAGCATTGGTTAGAGCACTCAACAAGTGGGCACTTCAGTTGTGGGGAACAATTAACATTAGACTAAGCGCTTCACTAGACTTACCTAACAAAGCATAATAACAAGACCTAAGAGGACCAAATTTTCTCCAATGAACTGCATCCCAGAAAAAAGCTTAATAATATTTATAGGACTGCAAAAATATCCAGGCAAATACAGAATGTGGTTGGAGATTTCAGTTCCTTTCTTGTCAATATTTGATAGAACAAGTGGAAAGAAAATTAGCAAGGACACAAGAAATGTAACTACACTATCAACCAACTTGACCCAACTGACGTTGACAGAATACTCCATAAAATAACAAGTTGAATACACAGTATTTTTCATAACATTCACTAAAATAGAGCATATTCTGAGTCATAAAATGTCTCAGTGAATTTAACAGGGTTTAAATCATAAAAGGCATGCTCCTTGGCACAGTGAACGTAAATTATAAAGGAGTTACAAAAAGATGTCTAGAAAATCTCCACATACCTGGAAACTAAATACCATACGTTTAAATAACCCCTGGTCAATGAATAAATCAAAATGAAATGAAAAATTATTTGAACTGAATAAAAATGAAAACGTAACATATCAGAACCTACGGGCTTTACTAAAGGAGAAGATATTTGGTACTAAGTATCCATAGGCGAAAAGATAAAAGGTCTAAAATCAATGGCCTCAATTTATACCTTAAGAAACTAAAACAACAACAAATTAAACTGAATGTAAGTAGTAAAAAGAAAATAATACTGTTCAATGTGAAAAGCAATGAAACAGAAAACTACAAGAGGAAACAAAAACTACAGAGGAAATCAATGAACCTAAAAGCTGGTTCTTTGAGAAAGATTGATAAAATTGACAAACCTCTAGGCAGACTGATGAGAAGAAAAGAGAGGAGACATAAATTATCAATATCAGGAATAGAAGAAGTGACATTGGTATGGATTCTACAGATATTAAAAAGATAGAAAGAAATATTACAAATGGCTTTATGTCTATACATTCAACATTTTGGGTAAGATGAACCAACCCCATGAGAGATAAAACTACTTGTATAGCACAAAAAAGAAAAGAAAGACAAAACTACCAAAGTTCATTCAAGAAGAAATAAACTGAATTAACATATTTCTCTATAATTTGTCTACTAATTTCTCTACTTAAGAAATTTAATTTTTAGTTAAAAACCTTTCCAGAAAGAAAAAAATCCTGGTCCAAATGGCTTTGCTCGTGGATTTTATCAAATATTAGATTGGTCCAAAAGTTCATAACATCTTACAGAAAAACCCAAATGAACTTTTGGGCCAATCCAATGATTAACAAAGAAATGACACTAATTCTATACAAACTCTTTCAGAAAACTGGAAAATAAATAATACTTTCCAACACATTCTGTGAAGCTACAATTATCCTGACACCAAATACAAAGAAAACTACAAGGAAATAAAACTGCAGACAAATATTGCTTATGAAAACAGATGCAAAAGTTATAAATGTAATTTTAGCAAATCAAATGAAACAATATAAACACAAAAAAGATAAGACATCATGACCAAATGGAGCTTTATAATGGAAATGAAAAAGCGTTTTATATTTGAAAATCAATGTAATTCACCATATTAACAATTAGATTAGGAAAAAATAAGATCATCTCAGTAGTCACAAAAATAAATCTGACAACATCCAATATCTGTCACTAAAAATGTTGTTGGTAAACTAGGACTTGAATGGCACTTCCTTAATCTGATAAAAGGGGTTTAACAAAATCTTATGCCAACATCATACATAATGATGAAAAAGACTGAATGTTGACTAAGATCAGGAACAAGACAAAACTGTCTAGTCTTACCACTTCTATTCAATGTTGTAAAAGAGGCTATAGCCTGAGTAACCAGGCAAGAAAAAGAAATTAAAAGCATCCTAACTGGAAATGAGTAAAATTGTCTTTTACATGTTCGATTACATAGAAAATCTTAAAGAATCTATAAAAAAGCAACTAGAAAAATAAGTGAGTTTAATGAGATGGCAGGATATAAGATTGATATACCAAATTCAACTGTAATTCTATATAGTAGAAACAGGCAGAAATTGAAAACATATATTTATACAACACATACAGTATCATCAAAAATATGAAAATACTTCAGAATATGAAAAAAGAAAGTATCATAGACCCTAAACTGTAAACTATAAAATACTATTGAGACCTCAATAAATGGAGAAATTTATCTTGTGAGGGCATTAGAAGACCCAATATTACTAAGATGTTAATTCTCCCCAAATTGATCTGCATATTCAATCAAATTATAAGCAGGGTACTTTGCAGTGATTGACAGAATGATTATAAAATTCATATGGTATTACAAAAAACCTAAGATAGCAAAGGAGATCCAACCAGTCCCTCCTAAAGGAGATCAGTCCTGGGTGTTCATTGGAAGGACTGATGCTGAAGCTGAAATTCCAATACTTTGGCCACCTCGTGCGAAGAGTTGACTCATTGGAAAAGACCCTGATGCTGGCAGGGATTGGGGGCAGCAGGAGAAGGGGACGATAGAGGATGAGATGGCTGGATGGCATCACCGACTCGATGGACACTGAGTTTGGATAAACTCCGGGAGTTGGTGATGGACAGGGAGGCCTGGCATGCTGCGATTCACGGGGTCACAAAGAGTCGAACACGACTGAGTGACTGAACTGAACCGAAGACAGCAAAAACACTTTTGAAAAAAGAATAAAGTCAGAAGACTGTGACTACAATAATCAAAACGGTGTGGTACTGGCATCAAGATAGACAAATACTTCAGTTGAACACAACAGAAAGTCTAGAAAAGACATACATTTGTGGACAACTGATTTCATTACAAAATACAAAGGTAATTTAATAAAGAAAAAATGGTGTCATCAAAAAGTGATGCTAGAAATACTGAATTTTCAAAATGCAAAAAGAAAGGAAAAAAGTGAACTTTGATCCATAACTTATACTCAAATTGTATCTCAAAATAGACCATAGACATTAACATATACAACTTGTGGAAGAAAACAGAAGAAAGCTTTTGCAGAAACTGGTCAGGCAAAGATTTTAGGTTCATACCAAAAGTATGATCTATAAAGGAGTAAATGAATGGACTGAACTTCATCCAAACTAAAACCTTCTGTCCTTCAAAAGGCACTCTTAGTGAATGAAAGAAAAATCTTTTAATGCTAGTTACAGTGGTTATACTGGTATAAGGCTAGCGTCAGCCTTCAAAACATTAAAAGTCAGTGGCAAGGCAGTGAGTACAACATGGTATGCCTGGGAATCTCCTGAAATGCTTTGAGAAATTACTAATGAAGGCGCATATTTACCAAAGCAGGTTTTTAATGTAGATAAGATAGGACTGCACTGGAAGAGGATGCCAGACCAAAGCTGCATCAGAAAGGAGGAAAAGTTAATGTCAGGCCATAAAGGAGCAAAGGACATGCTAACTCTGCTGTTTGTGGCAATGCGTCTGATAATATGAAGTTGAAGCCTCTCTCAGTTTATCTTTCATACAACCAAATAACCCTTAAAAACATGGCCAAGGCCTCTTTTCCTGTTGTATGGAAGAGTATCCCCAAAGCCTGAAGTACACAGCCCATTTTCAGGACTGGTTTTTCCAGCACTTAATCCCGGAAGTACAGAAATATTGCTTGGAGAAGGGAGTCCCATTCAACATTCTTTTACTGCTCAACAGTGCTCCAGGCCACTCCACTTTCATGGACAACTCTCATCCCAACGTCAAAGTAGTGTATCTGCCATCAAATACTACATTGCTCTCCCAAACTGTGGACCAGCGAGTTATAGTGACATTCAAGAAATATTGTTTACATCACCATTTTCATCAGGTAGTAAAGGTAAGTGATGAATCAGGAATAACCGTGCAACAATTCTGGAAGGAGTATGTAACATCTACAAGGCTATAATAAAAAAAAAAACTGATTTTGCTTGGCATGAGGTTACGGCCATCAACATGAATGGGGTTTGGAAGAACCTTGCCTGCAGTTTGTTCACAATTTTAGTGGAATATTGTGTCCAAACAATCTTCAGCAACGTAGTTACCCTCAGCCAGAAGCTGGAGCTAGATCTGCAGGAGGACAACTTCACTGAACTCCTTGCTGTGTAACGCCGCTAATAGCTTACTAATGAAGATCTAATGGAATTGGAGGCCCAGAGTAAGGATAAAGAGAGACAAGAGGAAGAAGTAACAAGAAAAGAAGAGATTCACAATGCAGGAAATGGTAAGGAGATTTTCTTTATTTGAGGGAGCCACTCTTATTTTTGAGGCAAAGGACCCAAATGTAGAATGGCACACAAAGGTTATAGCAGCTTTTCAGAACGTAATCCACTGCAGCCGTGTCATCTATGATGAGGAAAAAAATAAAAAACCTAGTATCCAGACATTACTCCATTTTTTCAAGAGTGCGGATGGAACTGAATCCTGCAAGGAATTCTGTGCCATCAACATCAGGCGTGGTTGAAACTTCAGCTTGCCCTCCCTCTCTTATTGCTGATGATCCTTCAGCTCGACCATTTCTCACCTCTGCCTCCTTTAGTCAGTAACTCTTGTTGCCTGCTCATTCAATGCCAGCTCCTGTAGGCCAGCTGTTGTACTGTACTAATGTACTTCTCAAGGTACTGTACTGTAAGATTAAAAATGTTTTACTTAAGGGGTTTGTTTGCTTGTATGTATTACTTATGTGAAAAGTATTCTAAACTTATTACAGTCCAATACTATATAACAGTCAACTGTGTTAGGTAGATACCGAGGCTAACTTTGCTGGACTCACAATACTAACAAATTGAACTTACAAATGTGCTCTTGGAATGGAACTCGTCCATGTGTAGGGACCTCTCTGTATCCCATAAGGACAAATGATTTGAGTGCTATCAAAAGAAAAATGTCTTAAGGGTGTATACATGTAAAACAGAATGAGACAAGGGGAAAGAGAGATTCAGGAAGAGAAATCTTCTAAAAATGCATTCTGAATAATCTAGCATAAAATGTCATCTTCAAAGAAGGCAGAGACGCTTTTCACTTTGTTTCTCTTCCAAAAAACAATAAAAAAACGAAGTGAGAAGTAAGGAGGAGACAATAAACAGAATCAATATTTAAAAGGGAGAGGGGGATACAGCCACAGACCATTGCTGTATAGATCTAAAACCAATAAGAAGATAACATGTGAATAAATCTGTAAGCTCAGGACAAATTTATCTGACAATTTCTAGAATGAAATCTTTCAAAAACTAATTTAAGATGAGATGGAAAGCCTTCATAGTCCTGTAATCATCAAAGGAAACCTGAATAAGTAGTTTAAATTCCCTCACAATGGAAACACTAGGCCTAATTTTATTACAGGCTAGTTCTACCAAGTATTCAAGGAATCTATAATACCAGTCCTACACAAACTTTTCCTGAGAATAAAAAATGGCAAACCATTCAACATTAGATTTTTAAAATAGATTTTCGTTTTAGAACAGTTTCAGGTTCATAGTAAAACTGGTGAAATCAGACATCTTCCACATCCCTCCAGTCTCCCCTCCCACCCACACAGCTTCCCTCACTATCAACATCCCGGGCCAGAGTTCCCAACTACATTTTACAAGGCAAGTATGACCTAGATACTAATCCTGGAGATAGAAAAATTACACACAAATCTCATCCAGAAATAAAGAATAAAGCCTAATAAACAAAGCAAATCTAGAAATATATAGAAAAAAATAATATATTGTGTAAGTTGAGAGTACCTCAGGAATGTGAGGACAGACTAATAACAGATAATTAATATTATTCACTGAATTTATAGACTAAAAGAGAAAAAACATAACTTCAATTGATGCAAAAAAATGTACAATAAAAATCAAACATGTAAACAAATGATTTCTAAAAAATTTTATACAACTGCAAATAGAAGGAAACCTTGTTAAATCTTATCTAATGTTACCTACCAAAAACCAAGAGTAAAATTATACTCAATGGAAAAATATTAACAGAATTCCCATTCAAATCCCAAATAGGACAAAGATGTTAGGAATAATAACATTAAATACACAAGGTAAATAGGCATAACTCAATGAAATACTTAGAAAACCTTTATGGAAGAAAACACTTGTTTTTTATTGAGAAGTTTTTATGTCCTAAATAAATGAAGAAGAATATTATGTCCACAGATGGTAAACATAGTATCTTAGACATATAAATTCCCACCAAATATATTTACAGAATCAATGCAATATAATCACTGTACCAACAAAGATTTTTTTAACAAGCTGATTCAAGGTTTTTACTTGTAAGGAAAAAGGTGTAAGTACTAAATATAAAAGAAAAAACTGACATGTAGGACTTCAAATTATAAAACCATGCTTTATCTTAAAACATTGATAAGAAATAAATAGAAAAGCCATAGACTAGGGGAAAATATTCACAACACATATCTGACAAGGACTCAAACCCAGAATATATAAGAAATTCCAATGACTCAATAATAAAAGGATGAATAATCATTTTTGAAAAGTGGATAAAAAGCTGAAACATATACTTTACAAGGGAAAATATACAAATGGCAAAATAAGCATATAAACAAGTGCTCAATATCATGTCATCACTAGTTAAAACTCACTTCAAATCCATTAGAAGAGCTGGAATTCAAAGGTCTGACAACATCAGACACTGGCAAAGATATGCAAAAACTGAAACTTCTTGCTGGAATATACATTGTTTATGGAAATGCAAATTAAACAACTGCACAAAATCATTTAGAAGTTAAATATATACTTATCATATAATCCTTCTATTCTATTGCTAGCTATTTACCTAAAAGAAATGAAAACATATGTCCCTTCAAAAATATATACCCACATGTTCACAGTTGCTTTATTCTGAAAGGACAAAAATTCACTGTTAGGTATTTAACACAGGAGAGGTGAAAACATTGTTCCACAAAGATCTATATGAAAAAAAAAAAAAAAAGATCTATATGAGTAAGTCCATGGTAGCTTTATTCGTAATAGCTCCAAGGTGAAAATAACCCAAATATACTTCAATAGAATGAATTGTGGTACATTCATATCATAGAATACTAGTCAGCAATAGAAGGAACAAACTACTAATACATCCAACAATGTGGAAAATTTTCCAAAACATTATACTGAACAAAAGAACCAAATACAAAGAATTACACACTGTATGATTGCATTCACATGACATTCTAGAACTAATCTACTATCAATGAAATTAGAACAGCATGGGGGGCAGGGACTGACTGCAAATGAGTAGAAGAAAATTTTTTAAAAGAATGAGGTGTAGCACACAAGTGAATGCATTTGCTACAACTTACTGAACTCTATACATACGTATATTTTACTCTATGAAAATTACATGAATAAATGAAGTGGAGATGGGTAGACATCACTGAAATCTTTTCATTTATTACTGCTGCTAATTATAGTAAGAAATTTTACAATATTAAATCATCTTCATATTCTTGGAATAAGCTACATTTAATTCCCAGCTTATTTTTAACTTACTGCTGGATTTAATGATAAAATTCTATTTATACTTTTCCATGTTATTTTTATAATAAATATAATAATATAAATACAATATAATAAATATAAACACAGGGACATTATTTTAAAAACAATTTCATGCATATCTACAATAAAGCAAATAAATAATTATGTGATATTGTTAGAAACACATTCACTGAAAGAGAAAAAATACATGAATAAACTAAACCTTATGTAAAATTTCTACAATATTAAATTTTATTTTAAAATATTAGTATGAACTCATGATTCAGTACAACATACTTCATTGATATTAAGATGCACATTTTTGTATCCTGTGTTAACATATCTGGAGTGAGAATGTATCTTGTATTAGTTGGTGTCTCAAAATTAATAAGCAGTGTTTTTTTTCCTTCTTAGTAGTACATAAAATTACAATTGGACTCATCTTAGATTCAGTGAAACATATTATGTTTTTTAACTAAAGTGATGACATCCCTAGTAAAACTGCTGCTGCTGCTGCTGCTGCTAAGTCACTTCAGTTTGTCCGACTCTGTGACCCCATAGACGGCAGCCCACCAGGCTCCCCCGTCCCTGGGATTCTCCAGGCAAGAACGCTGGAGTGGGTTGCCATTTCCTTCTCCAATGCATGAAAATGAAAGGTGAACTAGCAACGTCATATTTTGATCTTTAAATACCACAGTTATTTGGATTAAGTGGCTGATTCCAGGGTCTAGGACAAAGCATATTCAATATGAAACTAGAACAGAATATAAAGAATCATTTTAAAACTAATAGAGTTATGTATAAAGGACACAAGAGCTAATTTCAAGAGTTTCTTAATGATCTAACTTGCTACCATTTGAGCCACAAAAAAGCACAAAGTCACAACTATAGCTGATTGAAACATGTTGAATCATGGTGATAACTCAAAAAGTAGAAAGCAAAAAGACAAAAGAAAAATAGCTGACTACGGCTGGAGGGGTCCATATATTAACTCCTCATTTAAAAATCAGTTCTATAAGGAAGCTTTCATAAAAAGCATCCAATGTCTACAGGCATTTGATATATAGGCATCAGAATATAGGCTATCCATGCATAGCGACTTAGCTGGACTTACATACAGTTGACTAGGACATTTGTGCAACAATTTAAAAAGATTTGTACAAGAAATTTTCACACATTTGTATCTGCCATTATGATATGCCTGTTCCAAGAATATATGCAAACTCTAAAATATTCATGTGAAGAACAGGAAAATAGGTTGAAGAGAAGTGTGGAACGGAACAGAAAGAGGAGGCAAGGTAAGTGTCAGCTTACACTTAGAATCTACTCCTTTTAACTAGTATCAGTTACCACCAAAACATGCATCATCAAAAGACTAAAATGGTTCTAAATAATGCTTTTATATTGATATACATAATGTCTTCAGCTTAGAGACCTAAAACATTACTGGATCTTTACTCATTTAATATTTACATAATCACTGCACAGGTGGAAGCTAAATTTCAGTTTCTGATGGTCAGTTTAACCTTTAAATCACCTGATTAAACTCTGTCTTCAATCTTAAAATCTCAAATTAGCAAACAAGCCACAATATAATATATGCTATAGCACAGGTCTTCTGTGAATAGCTGGGATCTTCAACTGCTTCAGCTGCAATACAAGCCCTTGAGCCTTGGCCAATATAAACCAATTTGAATAATCAATATGACAACCTTATTTTTCTAATGCAAACAGGATTGCTACAGTAAGATGTCTCACTGCCACATCACAGTCATGGCCTCTTTTAACCCCTAATTAGATTGAGGCGATTATCCCTGCTCTCCCTTACAAGTGTACAGCTTGGATAAGGGATGACAAAAGCTATCTGCCACTTATTCAGCCTTTGCAGGCAGCAGGTTATCCAGGGAGATAGAGAGTAAAATCAACAAACAATTGTTATTCATATCATCATCTAAAGTGTTAAGATAGTCACAGTTTCCAACATGCAGAGTGAATATAGCCCAGAGCATGAGGTAACAGCAGACTGCTTAAGAACATCAGGGTTACACAGATGGAAATTCATGGTGATGTTGGGGAATTATGTCTAAATCAAACTCATCTGCATAAAAAGAAATGATCAGGGATTTGTCTTTTGTATATAATATATCAAGATTTCATTATGTTTTTCTTCATGAATTCTTTGAAGCTAAATTTTAATATTGATTTTTCTAAACACATAGCGTTTATCATGAAAAGAATATCAAAACTGATGGTTTGCATAAACTTAAATGCTTTAAGATTCAATTAAAATATGAAACTTTTTTCTGTTCACTGTGATACTACACTAGCTCTTGTACTAAATTTAGATAATCAAGAATTATTTAACTAGTTTTGTGGATTCCAAATGTTTTTCTTAACTCATAACTATTTCTCAAATCTTGGTCAACACTACAGATCCATTATTAATAAAGTAACTCTGGTCACTATAAAACAATCAAGGATAGTTGGAAAGACACCAGAATGACAGCTTCCTAGCAAGTCCATGACATAGAAGGGTGGACCCACTGATAAGAAAAACTTTGGTGGGAGTATGTGGGTGTACTCTGAAGATGATAAAGTCACAGTGGAAGTAATTAGAAAAGAAAACGTTGGAAAGGACTTTATATCTTTTCCTTTTCACTTGCAAGGGTCAGTAGGTGCCTCTTCCTAAGGTCATAATCATTTTGCTGGAAGAAAAAGAATGAGAAGGCCACCATCTTTTCTATTGAATTCTGTTTCTATTTTTTATTATTCAGTTACTCTACTCAATCAACAATGTTGCCTTTAAAGCAGGCAAGTATATTTTTTTCTAATAACTGAGGCTCAGAACTTCATGCAACACCACTCCAAGAACAACTAAAACATTTTCAATATTTCCATAGCAGCAAAAATTTGCCACATAAGATTAATTTTTATAAAGAACCATAAGTTACTGAACCCACCTCCTCAGGTACAGTGTTATTTACTCAGTTATCAGTGGATCATTTAACCAAGCTGAATCATGATAGTTTAAGTCAGTGATTGTCAACCTGTGTGACAACTATCTAAAACGCGTGCCTTGTTCCCCTAACATAGGTTGAAACATGACTTCATTCTTGAAGGAAGAACACGGCACACACCTTTAAATGTGAGTCATAATTCACTTCTAAATCCACTTTAGAGTGCCGTTCTTAGAGACAGAAACTCAAGGTTTCTATATGTATTTTTCACGGACGGTTTGGAGTCAACAGTTTCATTTTAAACATCTGATTTTAAGTACCATGCTTTTCTTACTTCCCAGATAATATGTATTTTTGTAAAATGGTATTGATAAGGAAAAATCAATTGTCAAAATATATAGGAATATTTTGCAAGATATGATAAAATGCATTAACCTTTGTGTACTTAAACTGAAAGTTAAGATCTCAGTCAATTACGATTTTATTTCTCTAATTCATTTCTGCTCTTTAAAATATATATGCATTTTATGTATTTATGTATATACAGAAACATATACATAAACATGCATGCATACTTTCCAGAAGTAAACATACATCATATACATCTACTGCAGATTTCAGACTAAAATATTGTAAGAATTTAGTAAAACATATGCTGATAAAATTGCATAAAGCCAAATTACAGTAAACAAAAACATATAGATAGTTTGCAATTATTTTCTAGTCATATGGAGATAAATCATCAGTGCTAAAATAAAAAAAAAATCAAAAAGAAAAGAAAGGAACAACAGATAACATTTTAGCCAATGGGCAAAGAATAATGTCACTAATATAGTCCTACCTATTTTAATCATTATTTTACTACTTTTCAGTTTTCTTTGTTGTTTCACTCAGATATGCTTGTAAAGTTATTAACAATTCTTTATTAAAAGTACAATAAAATGCTAAATACCTGAATGACCTGAGAAAAGTAAAGCAAAATATTAAATTATAATATAAAAACTATTGATTTTCAAACCTTCTTCATAGCCCAACTTATTATTAATAAACTCCAATATTGTTAGTATATCTCAACAATATTCCCACTCAAAAGAAGTAATGTATTATTGGTTTTTGCTTTGATTAAAAGCAATGCAGCATACTTTAGACTTAAAACCATAAAAGTTAAGGTCAATAAATAAAAGGTCCATGGACCTCACCCAATTCTGGATTTCTAACTAAAAAGTGGCATGACAGTCACAGGTTGGTTGCAAATGCAACTAGAGAACAAGAAAGGGCAAATAATTTATTCAAGATATGAGCCTGGTAATTTTGAAACCACTTTTATACAAAGACTAATAACTAGTTATTTATCCCTACTACTGACAAAGAAGAAACAGGAGAGAAGACGAAATAGGATAGCAGATTTAGGTCAACTACAAGAAAGTATTTCTAGAATGTGTTTGTTAAGTACTCAGACAGGTTCCTAAGAGGCTGGAATTCTCAAGGACTTTTAAAAGAATACATTCTAATCTTTCAGGAATGGGTTCTCTGGAAGCAGGGAAATGGACCCATGACAGTCCTTCGCATCTTAAAATAAAATTTTGAAACCATGTATTTAGGTAAGATCATGCTTTTACAGTCATGTTTCATTCATAATTTAAAATGTATCTATGAGAAGTTCACACATAATGTAGTATTCAAGAGTTGAGATGGAAGAGAGCTAGGAACAACTGGGATAACTTACATAGGGCTCAGCACTGTGTGGAGAGAAGAATAAAGTACTCAAGCTCTTTAAAAAACTAAAAAAATTACCATTCTGTATCACAGTAATTCTTTATGTAAGTTATATCATTTAACAAGATAGTCTATACACAAATTATGAAGAATTTCAAACAAATCAAGTGGAAATAAAACCCCCTAAAACTGATCTAAGTAGAATGAAACAAATCTATTTTATTTAGTTTATTCACTTAATTTCTTCAACAATATTAAGCTAACAAGCTCATTTTGTTTTGTTTTGTTACCCATGGGGAATAGGTATTATACAAAGAGAAAACATACCAAGTAATTTATTCAGACAAGAATGTGAACCTTAGAAATTATACCACTATAAAAGTTCTGTTTATTTACATTGCCAAGCCAAATTTTGATTAGACAATGACCAAATAATCAAAGTTTACATTATAAATAATGGAATAAACCAACATCTTTTGATTCCTGATATGACATGTTGAGAAGGACACAGTATCATTTCTGTGGTATTTTTGGCCAAAAAAAATTTTTTAAATGCACAACCTGAATCTGTTCATCAGGAAACATTAAACAAATCCAAAAACATTAAACAAATGTCCCATTGAGGGACATTCTACAAAACAACTGGCCTATATAGCTTTAAAAATGTCAAAGTCATGAAAGATAAAGAAAAGCTGAGAAACTGTTCCACATAAAAGGGGACAAGAAAACTAATTGCAATATATACCCTGGATTAGATCCTAGATGGAGGAGAGGGGTGATGACGTGTAAATAGGGTGGAAAACAATGACAGACTCCTGGGCTCCAAAACTCACTGTGGATGGTGACTGAAGCCTTGAAATTAAAAAATGCTTGCTCCTTGGAAGAAAAGCTATCACAAACCTAGACAGTGTATTAAAAAGAAGAGACATTAATTTGCTGACAAAGATCCATATAGTCAAAGGTATGGTTTTCCAGTAGCCATGTACGGATGTGAGAGTTGGACAATAAAAAAAGGCTGAGTGCTGAAGAATTGATGCTTTCAAACTGTGGTGCTGGAGAAGACTCTTGAGAGTTCCTTGGACTGCAAGGTGATCAAACCAATCAATCCTAAAGGAAATAAACCCGGAATATTCACTGGAAGAATTGATGCTAAAGCTGAAGCTCTGATACTTTGGTCATCTGATGCGAAGAGCCAACTCACTGGAAAAGACCCAGATGCTGGGAATGATTGAAAGCAGGAGAAGGGGATGATAGAGGATATGGTTGGATGGTATCACCAACTCAATGGATATGAATTTGAGCAAACTCTGGGAGATGGTGAAGGACTGGTAAACCTGGTGTGCTGCAATCCACCAGATCGCAAAGAGTCGGACACGACTGAGTAACTAAACAACAACAAAATGACATAACCAATAACATGGACTATTGATAATACTTTTGTATCAATGTTACATTTTTATTTTGGTTACTATACATTGATTATGTAAATAAATTTCCTATGAAATATACATCAAAATATTCAGGCATAAAGGGACTAATGCCTGCCACTTACTCTCATATGATTCTTTAAAAAAAAGGAATTTGATAAAGCAAATGGGCAAAATGTAAACAACTGATAAATCTGCATAAAGGATACATGACAAAAGATACATGAGAATTTCTTTTACTCTTCTGCAACTTACATGTAGGTTTAAGATTGTATCCAATAAAAAGTTTCAGAAAAATCTTGATTGGGCATATTGTTTCCTATACAGTATGTTCAGTTCCACCTTGCGTCTTTCAAATCTGACAGCACATCAAAAATCTCACATTTACTAGACCAGAAAGTTACCCCTAAAAAAAAGTGTGTACATACTCTTAAAAAAATATATATATATATGCATATATACATGTATATATGTTCTTTAAAACAAATAATGTATATATAAATAACATAATCCTAAAACACTTTACTATATTTAGAAATCAGAATTTTATAAAACTGTATTAGAAAGTACAACAAACTAAAAACTCCTAGTAGATTTGGGTATTTTGTCTTAAACTGCTTTCATCTGATGATAATTTGACAAATCATAAGCACCTGGGGTTTTCAGGCATCTCATTCCTAAGGTGATGCCAAAGTCAGTAGCTTTTCCAGAAATTTTATCAATAATAATACTAGAATTGAGATAATATGATGGAAAAATTATGTCATATGGTATAAAAAATGGCACCCACTCCCACCCATTAACTTCAGAATAAAGAGGCTAAAGCCATCCAGATCACAGTACACAGTTCTTAGCAGTTTACTACTTCATCTGAATAAAGTTCTAAAAGTGATATTAGCCTGTTGGGATAACTGATCAATCAACAAATGTCTGAAGACCTGTCTATTTCTTGTTACAATGCAAAAATAAGAAGGCCTGAAACTGTTTCACTGATGAACTGGATTTCTTACTTCCTTTCCTCAGATTTGTCAGCATCCATCATTTTTTCTAATCATCGAAAAATACCAGCAATTAAATTTTCCTATGGAAAGGGCATTATGTTCAGAAATGACAAAGTAAATTTTCTGCCATCCACCAAAATAAAACCATCGTACTATACTTGCTGTAATTCTAATCATTTCATTGATTAAGTCAATACATATTTGGCAAGAGTGGTATTATTTTTGATATATAAAAAGTGAATAGTTACTCACTGCTAGTAGTGGGAGGTGGAGGGGGGATATGTACTCCAGTCCCACAGTGCAGAATGATAATGTGCATTAACCTCAAAAAACAAAAAAACATACTCTGACAGTGCAAGTTCACTTCTAGGAATACAGTTGACCCTTCAACCACACAGGATTCAACAGCACAGGTCCACTTACACATGAATATTCTTTCAAGAGTAAATATTAATAGTACAATACTACACAATCTACAGTTGATTGAATTTGAGGATGTGGAACTGTGGATATGGAGGGATGAGGTATGCAAAGCACTGACTATAAGTTATACACAGATTTTACTCCATGGAAGATCAGCACCCCTAACCCCCTAACTGCTCAAAAGTCAACTATATAAACAATATACATATAAAGAAGATATTTATATATAAGAATATGTAAAATACACATAAATGTAGGTATGTACACATACAATATAGGTATGAGAATATTCATGTACAAGAATAATCATAGTTTCAATTATAAATTAAAACATCTTAAATGTCCACAGACATAGGGACTTCCAATTTATACAATGCAGAGTATGCTACTCCTAAAAATGAAGACATAAGTTGTACATCTATTTAACTTTTATATTAAACTAGGAAATATATACACAAATGCAAAAGTGTAATCAAAAGTTTTTGCACCATATTTTGGAGACCACTATTCTATACAATGGGCTTTGGCACTCTAGGCCATGAGATGGTAACTACAGTCCTTAGGCAAAACTGGCCTCATTGCCAGTTTTCATAAATGAAGTTAGCTGGAACAAAGACACACCTAGCCATGTATGTACTGTCTATGGCTGCTTTCACACTACAACAGCAGAGGTGAGTAATTCTGACAGAGACTATAAGCACACAAAGCTGAAAATGTTTACTACGGGCCTTCACAGAAAAAAGGTCCTGAAAGCAGTGTAGAAAGCTCGTTGACATTTCTCTCCAAAGCTTTTCAAACAGCCTTTCAATCTATTGACTCTTATGACATAATCATCTAGACAAGTGGTTTTCAAACTACCTCTGCGTATGTGGAAGGACAGCAAAAGGAATCCAATCCATCCACTCACCCAACCAAACAAGGAAGAGAAAACGAATGGAGCAAGGAAGCAACAGAAAAAGGGAAGAACAGAATAAAATAAGGAAGATGGAGGGAAAAAGGGATAAGAAAAGCCTGAAAGCCATTGACTGATCTATTTTAGGGGTGGAGGGAACCTGGAGGACAACAAGGGGTTCTTGTTAAGTATATTTGTATTCAGGGAAAAGAAATGCAAAGTTTCTAATATAAAAGTATAAAAATGGCAGTTAATGGTGTGCTAGTTACTAAACTATTGCCTTAGCCATGACTATTGCCTTAACCATGACTAAATCCTTGCAATCCCAGTCTCTTCCCTTTGTTTCCCTAAGAGTGATACCTGATTCCTGCTATTACTATCTCTTGTTATCTTCTGAGTGTTCCCTTTTGCAACACCATCCCATAGCTATTTAACCAATTCCCAATAAGAAATTCTCTAATAAAATAACTAGTGTGGTTTCACCTTCCTGAATGTCTCCTGACTGCTGATACAATGGTATCAGGTAATCCTTATTTTAAATGAAATTAACATTGTCTTTAGGTGTTATCTCTTCAAGAAAATTAGAGCTACCAAGGGAACATTTCACGCAAAGATGAGCACAATAACAGACAGAAATTGTATGGACCTAACAGAAGCAAAAGATATTAATAAACGGTTGAAAGAATACATAGAAGAACTATACAAAAAAGATCTTAATGACCCAGATAACCACAATGGTGTGATCACTCACCAAGAGCCAGACATCCTGGAATGTGACATTATGTGGGCCTTAGGAAACACCATTAAGAACAAAGCTAATGGAGGTGATAGAATTCCAGTTGAGCTATTTCAGATCCTAAAAGATGATGCTGTGAAAGTGCTGCACTCAATATGCCAGAAAATTTGGAAAACTCAGTAGGGGCCACAAGACTGGAAAAGGTCAGTTTTCATTCCAATCCCAAAGAAAGGGAATGCCAAAGAATGCTCAAACTACCGCACAATTGCACTCATCTCACATGCGACCAAAGCAATGCTCAAAATTCTCCAAGCCAGGCTTCAGGAATACATGAACCGTGAACTTCCAGATGTTCAAGCTGGTTTTAGAAAAGGCAGAGGAACCAGAGATCAAATTGCCAACATCCGCTGGATCATCAAAAAGGCAAGAGAGTTCCAGAAAAACATCTATTTCTGCTTTATTGACTACACCAAAGCCTTTGACTGTGGATCACAATAAACTGTGGAAAATTCTGAAAGAGATGGGAATACCAGACCACCTGACCTGCCTCTTGAGAAACCTGTATGCAGGTCAGGAAGCAACAGTTAGAACTGGACATGGAACAACAGAGTGGTTCCAGATAGTAAAAGGAGTACGTCAGGGCTGTATATTGTCACCCTGCTTATTTAACTTCTATGCAGAGCACATCATGCAAAATGCCAGGCTGGAAGAAGTACAAGCTGGAATCAAGATTGCTGGGAGAAATATCAATAACCTCAGATACACAGATGACACCACCCTTATGGCAGAAAGCGAAGAAGAACTAAAAAGACTCTTGATGAAAGTGAAAGACGAGAGTGAAAAAGCTGGCTTAAAACTCAACATTCAGAAAACTAAGATCATGGCATCTGGTCCCATCACTTCATGGCAAATAGATGGGGAAACAATGGAAACAGTGAGAAACTCTATTTTCTTGGGCTCCAAAATCACTGTAGATGGTAACTGCAGCCATGAAATTAAAAGACGCATGCTCCTTGAAAGAAAAGCTATGACCAACCTAGACAGCATATTAAAAAGCAGAGACATTACTTTGCCAACAAAGGTCCATCTAGTTAAATCTATGGTTTTTCCAGTAGTCATGTATGGATGTGAGACTTGGACTATAAAGAAAGCTGTGTGCCGAATTGATGCTTTTGAACTGCAGTGCTGGAGAAGACTCTTGCGAGTCCCTTGAACAGCAAGGAGATCAATCCAGTCAATCCTAAAGGAAATCAGTCCTGAATATTCATTGGAAGGACTGATGCTGAAGCTGAAACTACAACACTTTGGCCACCTGATGCCAAGAAATGACTCACTGGAAAAGACCCTCATGCTGGGAAGGATTGAAGGCAGGAGGAGAAGGGGATGACAGAGGATGAGATGGTTGGATGGCATCACCCACTTGATGAACATGAGTTTGAGCAAGCTCTGAGAGTTGGTGATGGATAGGGAAGCCTAGAGTGCTGCTGTCGATGGGGTCACAAAGAGTCTGACAGGACTGAGTGGCTGAACAGACTTAGGTGCTATGCTTAAGAGTTTAATTTTAGTTTATGTAAACAATATTTTTACGGGTTTTCACAGGTGTACACACAATGAAGTCCCTCTAAAGTTTTTTCTGTTAGATGTAAGATTTCCCCCCCCCCCCAACAATTCTTATGGTTAATCTGTGAGAAAGCCTCAACAAGTCACTAATGTATCTGTTATACTTTTACCTTAATCTGTCCTTTTACCTTGTAACTAAAAGGATGAAAATCTTCCTTTTAAATAAGAAAAGTAGACTCTTTAGTTCTGGGCATCCAGTGAAAGACTGGGGAGTAGACTTAGGCAGCAAGTTTAACAGGGCATCCAGCAAATAACTGAAACTTAAAATCTTGGAAAAATGCCATATATATATATATATAGACACACACACACACATACATACACTGGAGTTAGCCACAGTGGGGAGATAAAAAGTCTCTAAGTTATGTAACTACCTTCAATAAGATAAGAGTTATTTATACAACTATATAACTATTAACATATCAAAATCTCACCTTGTTGAATACCCTGGGAAAACACATTTAACATCTGGCAGCCTCAGTTTACTCATTTGTAAAAAAATAGGCTGGACTAGGTCTCTGCTGCTAAATATCTCCCACAACAATCTATAAAACTTCTTTTCATACTGATGTATAGTGAGCTCAGCATCATTATCAAGAGAAACAAAAGATTGGTTTTATAAGGGAAAGAAGTAAAGAGGTAGAGAAACAGAATACCAAGATTGGTGAGTTTTTAAAACATAATTTGGAAGAAATTTAAATATATCATGCTATATTCACTGGAAGGACTGATGTTGAAGCTGAAACTCCAATACTCTGGCCACCTGATGCGAAGAGCTGACTCATTGGAAAAGACCCTGATGCTAAGAAAGATTGAGGACAGGAGGAGAAGGGGACAGCAGAGGATGAGATGGTTGGATGGGATCACCGACTCAATAGACATGAGTTTGGGAAGGCTCCGGGAGTTGGTGATATACAGGGAGGCCTGGCATGCTGCAGTTCATGGGGTCACAAAGAGTCGGACATGACTGAGCAACTCAACTGAACTGAACTGAAAGAAATTCTTTACTTTCCTCCTCAAAGTTGAAGAAAAGGAAAGAATATACATCATAGGCATGTTATCTGTTTAAAAAAAACTAAAAATTTCTTCATTTCTATTATCATAGTCTTTGAAGACATTTACCAAATCAGAAAGGATATTTTCTAAATTCTCTTCAAGACAGAAACATGTCTTTTGTTGTCTTCCAATTACAAAAACTAAGTTTTGATACTCTTCTCTCAAACTAAATATTTGATCACCTGTCATACAGTTGACCATATGCTTTCACGGCTTGTTCATAAAAATAATTATACATAAAGTACTAGTTAAAAGTTCATAGGATAGGCCAGATAATTTGCCATTTACTTATCAAAACTAGTACCTTTGGATGTAAGGGAAATTTGGTGAAAATAGTATCAAATTCTAGAGTTACTCCAATGTAAATTAGCGGGAAAAGACTTCAATTCTGATTATTTGCTTTATATCTCACTGGCATTGCTACAGTAGCCTTGATGATTTCCTTCTAAACTTTAAAATTTACCACATATACACAGAAGATATGAAAAAGGTTTTAATTTTGAATACGGATTTAACCATCTACTCTGTAAAACAAAAAAATATAGCTATTTCAAAACTGAAAACATCAGGCTTTAGTACTCAAGAGTTACCACTACTATAAAAGTCAATTTTTCATAAGTCTGTCCAGCATAATCTCATTAATGCAGTCCAACTTATACTGCTGTAAGTGCATGGAAGAGAAGTCCAGAAGCACAGAATCATGTATGTAAATACTAACAGTGGCTAACAGTGGCTACTTCTGAGGAGCAAGATAAAGGGAATACACAGCAGAGTGGATCATAAAAAAATTTACAAAGCATATGCCTATAATAAGTTTTAATTAAATTTTTTATTTAAAAAATTAAAGTTAAAGCTATCCCACTGAAGACATCTGAGCTTTAAATTCAAAGAACATATTTAATCACTTAATTAATTCATTTATGGATAAATCTTACTTTAGTACCTTTTAAGTATAAAGCACTGTTTGTAAGTTCCAGGAATACAACAATGAACAAGAACCCTATCCTTCTGAAGTTTATATTCTGGTGGGAGTATTAAAAAAATAATTATACTCT
Source organism: Cervus canadensis (assembly GCF_019320065.1). Classification (NCBI taxonomy): domain Eukaryota; kingdom Metazoa; phylum Chordata; class Mammalia; order Artiodactyla; family Cervidae; genus Cervus; species Cervus canadensis. The sequence goes on from NC_057392.1 coordinate 83,006,808, forward strand.
GGATATAAAAGCAGGTATGAAGTAATGGGATAGGGAAACAGTTAATTTATATTAGGTATGTAGGAAAGGCCTCTTTAAAAAGGTTATGTTTGAACTAAGGACCTAACTAATGAGAATGCAAAGCCAAATAGTAAGATCCTAAAGGAAGCATTCCAGAAAGAGGCAATAGCAATTGTGAAGGTCTAGAGAAGGAAAGAACAGTGTGGATAGAGCCTAATGAGTGTCAGGAGATAATCAGGAGGACTGGAGCCTCTGGGACTTTGATACTTGGAGGTAAGGAAGTCAGTAAGAAGTCACCAAAGGGCGTGAAGCAGAGAAGTGGCACAAAAGGACTCACATTTTAATAGATCCCTCTGACTGCTGTGTAGATAATGGTTTGTGTGGAGGGCAAGACTGAGGGTAAGAAGACCAATTAGGAAGCTAAGCAATATACCTCAGCTGGAAGAGGATGGTGGTTTGTTCGTATCCATACAGATATTACCCCGTTCGGATACCAACAGAAATAAGTAGAAGAATAGTGAAATCACTGTATATTTTGAGCTTGATTTTTAATGTGTGGAAATGTGCTTTTTTCTCTTGTTCTGTAGGTGCCTAAATAATATCCCCAATTTTGCCTCTTAGTCCATAAAACCTAAAATATTGACTAGTTGGCCTTTTAAATAAAACATTTACTGAACCCTGACTGAGAAAACAAGAGTGTAGAAATGAAAAAGGATGGACTCAGGTAGAAGCCTTGAGCTTCTTTAGCATTCGGAGAAGCAGGAGCCAATAAAGGAGTGGCCATTGAGACAGAACTGTAGCAGATCAAGAAAGGAAGGTATTTCAAGGAGGAGGAAGGAGACCTGAGAGAAGAAGATTAAAGGTGGAAAAGCTGTGCTTAATACTGCTGAGAAAGTCTGTGAGACGACAAAAGAGAAGTGTCTACTGAATTTGGCAAAAAAGAAGTCACCTGACAAGAGCAGACGACTTGACAAGAGCTGTTTCACTGCAGAAGTGAAAACAGAGACTCAAGTGTGTTAAAGAGCGAAGAGGAGATGAGAAAGTAGGGGAAAATCAACTGATATTCCTCCGAGCAGAGAAACGGTGAAGAGCTGTAAGAGATGAGAAGTCAACAGTTGGGTTAAGGTTTTCTGTTTTAGCTTGTTTCAGTAAAACGCTGGTAAGAATTATCCAGTAGAGGGAGGAACTGATCCCCATAAAGAGTTCAATTAGAAGAGGTAATGGGATTCAGAGCACAAACGATAGAAATAAGGATACTTCTTCCATTTTCACAGGAAAGAATGAAACTTATCTGCCTAAAAAGGGGAAGTGAAGATAGAAAGAAGGTGATGGATGATGAACAGTGGCATGCCTGATGGTCTCAAGGTCAAACATTTTTATAGGGCATACTAGAGTGAATGACTTGAAAATGTGGGAAATGGTGGACAGAGAAAGGGATACATGCTAACAAGGCCCGACTGGGGTTACAGCTGGTGACAATGGCAAACCTGTTAACTTCTAAAGACATGAACAAAGGAGTAGGCAGCTTAGAAAGGTTGGGGCAAGAAAGTGGTTATAAGTGAGACAACAGAGGCAATATGAGTGATAAATAATGTTATGAATATTAGCAAGTGCTTGGATATTCCCTCCACAAATGTCTGCTAGTCAGAATGTTTTACACAATGTACATAGTACACTGTATGCAAGTGAAAATTTACAACTGCTCTTAAAACGCCAAATTTAGATGTTTCTCTTGACATTATTTCTTATTAATCTAAACACGTACTCAAACTTATCAGGCCAATGAAATAGCAATGAAGTTTTTAGAACTTCCATGGAGAATTTGGTAATATAATATGTTTTTAAAATATTTGTACATAGTATTTCTGAACTACACCATATACTGTAAACTGATGGAAGTGAAGGATGGATAAATTAGATTCATTATACCAACCTTCTATTTTTTCATATGTCTGAATCTATAATAAAAAGTTTACAGAAAAACTAAGTACTGAGAATGTAGACTGACAGCCACAGTCCTTAGACTCTATATTTTTGATAAAAAGTGGGCTTCCCTATTTTGAAGGACTGGCATGTTGAGCTCTACAAAATTGCCTGAGGCAAGGTGATAAGCATAGGAAAGGCATCTACTTCATGAAACCTTTGTCCTGGAAGAGACTCTATGAATCTTTCAAAACAAAGGAGTTCACGTTTGCTGTTCAGAACAATACACTGCACATAAAAGATTACTAGTGACTTATGAACTCCTAATGTAGCGTGAATCATGCCAGCAACACTAAGATGTTCGTTTCAACAAACATTCTATTTTATTTTATAAACTTCACCAGAATATTATCAACAGCAGTATTAGAAAATGGAAAGCTAATGAAATTAGGAGGCAGCACCAGCATACTGCACACTGTGTTTCTCATCACTCTAATGCAGAATTTAATGGATGAAGGATCCATCTTTTAACTTAAGGGAAAAAAAGGCAAAAAAAAAAAAAAAAAAAACACTTGTAAACCTAGAAAAATAGACCACCATTTGACAAAGTTATTAGAGAATATTTTGCTACCAAAATTCAATAAACTGCATTAGTGGAATCAGTTTCTTTTGCAAGAAAAAAAAAAGCATACTTTCTTCATGTCTCTATTATAGTTCAAAAACCTGATTATCTTAACAGTTTCTTGTTTTCCATTAGTGATACCTGAAGTAGTAGATGACTGAAAGATTAGAGGATTATAAATATTATTTCTATACAGATGTTTTCCTGACCCTAGAAGACTAGTCAAGAGGATATTATAAATATTGAATAATATCAAATTTACAGAAATCAACATTTTTCACAAACACTAGATTCTCTACCTATGAAATATAGCTTTTAATATCTAACCCTGATTTTATTTGATATTATGACCAAATATTTTTCAGAAAAGTAAACGGCTATTAGCAATTTCTACTATAGTTCCATAATAGCAAAGGCAGAATCCATGTTTAGGTGATTACTGTATGTCTTGATTCAGTTATCTGCAGGGTGTCTGCATGGTACTCTAACTATTTAAAGCTAGCAAAAAAAGATTACAGCTCACACTAACTGGATTTTCACAGCTCCCTATCATTCGGCTTGAATTCCTCATGGGCAGATTAAAAGGGCCAAGGCAAACAATAGACTTTTTACAAGGTGGTTATTGAAAAAAAAAAAAGAAGAAGAAGAAAAGAAAAGAAAAGAAAAAAAGCATCTTTTTTCCTTTATGGTCAAAACAACAAAATTATTTAAGGAAGTAGCCACATGAAAACAAAGTTAAATGTATAATAGAGTTAAAACTCTGAATGTTACCATATAATAATTCAAAATCAAGAAATTAATAGGATCTGAGAGAACTGTAGTTTTCATTCTGAAATCTGTAACACAGATTATATGACTAGTTATGGTATCAGGAAAATAGAACTGGGAGGACCTAACTTGCTGCTATAGTGTGGATAAACACACTGAGGCTCAAAATACTTACACGGCATTTCCAAGTCAATTACTGCCAGATCATCAGGTAACTATAAAAGTATTTCATGTTCTTTTTTTAACCACCTTCTCATTCTTTACTAGTCTTTCACCTTCTCTCACTTTAAAGGATCAAAAGACATCCCAATCCATGATTACCCTTGCTGGGTAAGCCCTGGATAAAAAGTCTTCCATATGTATTACTCTTCTAATCCTTATCCAAGTCCTGAAAGTAGTTCTGTTTATCATAGCCATTTTACAGATAAAGAAACTATGGCTTAAGGAGATGCCAAGTGACTTAAAGCGACTTGCCCAAGATCATACAGCTAGTAAATGGAAGAGTGTGTGTGTTTAGCCGCTCAGTCATGTCCGTCCGCCTCTTTGAGACTCCATGGACTGTAGCCCACCAGGCTCCTATGTCCACGGGATTCTCCAGGCAAGAATACTGGAGTGGGCTGCTGTGCGCTTCTCCAGGGGATCTTCCCAACCCGGGGATTGAACCCAGGGATCTCCCACATTGCAGGTAGATTCTTTACCATAAGAGCCACCAGGGAAGCCCAGTAAATGGAAGAACTGGATTTAAAATCAGGTCAACAATCAGGTGTGAGTTATTAAGTGTTGTACTACACTTAGCTTCTCTATTAGCTTCTTTTCCTCAATTTCATGGATAAGTCCCATTGGTTTTACACCCTTCCTTCCACTCACCATTCATTCACACAACTCATTCAAACTCCACCATTAAGTGTCTCCACACTACTGTTTAATATTAAATAACTGGTCATTTTCTGAAGCTGTCTTAAGATCAAGATCCAGGAAAATAGCAGTCCTTCCTTCTCCACTGCCACTACCTTAACTAAGGCTTTGTCACCAGTCTCACCATCACTTACTCTAAGATTCCTCAACGATCTCTGTCTTTAATTCATTCCCCTTAGTGCTGCTTTTCTGATTTATTATAAAATCCTTCAAGTCAAAATTCTTCTGGCACCTCCTCTTATGTTTCCTTCTTACATTCCTCTTAAGCCAGAGAGAACTAAAGATCCCAAAAGGAAAACTAAATTTTAAAATATGTATTTGTATTTGCCTATAATTTTTCTTAAGGAAACTGTAGAAGGACATATAATAAAACTAATAAATGTAATGACTGTACGAGAACATAGGAGAGAAGGAATTAGGTGGATGAGGGACAAGTGGGATAAAGACTCTACTTTATATAATGTCCAATTTGAATTATATAAATATATCGCATATTAAAAAAAGGAGACGAAAGGGGAGGAGAGAAAGAAAAAAAAAGAGAGAGAGAAAGAAACAAAACAAAAAGAAAAAAGAACAAAGCTCAATGTCACCCTCTTCTTTCCAGAAAGCACTTTCCACATTTTCTGTCTGACAATAAAACATTAATCTCACTCCCAACAAAGCAAATAAAAATGGTTTCCCAAATACACTGTGATTCCTCTTGCTTCAATTCTTCTGTTTTTCCCCCTATCCTTTTTACTTCCTCATCCATGTTCTTCCAAATGGTCTAGGTATCAATGCTTCTAGAAAATCCAAAAATATTTCTCATTTTGGGTTGACTGTCCTGATATGCTGTCCTAGAATGGTGGACATCTCTCTGATACAGCATTCACATTACACTGTTATCATCAATTTGCACGTCTAACTTCCAAACTAGATTGAAGTTTCTTGAGACCAAAGACCATGTCATCCATTTTTGCAATATCCAGTGACTATAACAGTGCCAGACACATTTTAACAGCATCCAAAGTATCCACAACATAAAGCATTTATTTTTGCTACAGCCCTTGGGTCAGGTCCAAAAGTCATCATGATTTAATCTTGCCATACAGGAAAAATTACACTGATCACTATAGCCCCAGCCCTGCTATAGGTCGCTCTAGTTTTCAAATTCTAAGTAAAATGCCTAAAGAGGTGAAGATATAAAGGAACAGAAAATCTAATACTCCAGGCCAAAACTCTCCTGAGTTCTGCACGTACATATTCTCTGCGTGCCTACCTGTCCCCTTGAATGTTCCAAAGGCTTCACACACTCAATACATCCAAAGCAAACTTATGATCTTCTCCCTCATACCACTGTCTCTTCCAGTATAACCCATGATCAATAAAAATGTAACATCAACATTTCACTGAACAAACTGGAAGACCACTGATCGTCCTTAATATCTTCATCTCTTTTATCAAAATCTTTTCTCAAATCAAATCCATTATTAAATATATGAATATGTCTCAAATTCATCAACTTTTCTATCTCCAACAACAAATCCCTGGTCCAAATGACTATCACATCTCCCCTAGATGACTGTGCTACTTATCTCAGTTTTTTTGCATACACTCTTACCCTCTGCAATCTGTTTTCCACGATGCAGCTGGAGTGATCTTTTCAAAGCACTAATCTGATCACATTGTCCATCAGATTAAAACACTTCACAGGCATCCTGCTAATCTTGAGACAGAGACCAAAACCCTTAACCAGGTTTACAAGGCCCTGCAGCGTCCAGCTCCTATCTGCTTCCCTGGCCTCATCTCACACCCTGCTCTCTCGTCTACAGTCTAGTTACTACGACCATCTTTCAGTCCCCGGTCATATCGGCCTCCTTCCCATCCAGGGACACTTGCTAATGTTTCCTCTAACAATGATGTTCTATGGCCGTCCCTCAGTGATTTCTATTCATCCTTATTTCTTCAGGAACGTCTACCTGACTCCCTCACCTCAATAATATGCCATTTAACACTACGCATCCCTTATACTTGACACTTATCATTGCCGAAAACTTGTATTTATTTATGTAATTCATGGCTGCTTTTTTTCACAAACAGACCATAAACTCCATAGAGTCAGAACCATAACTGTTCACCGTGGGATCTCTAAGACCCTGCTCAAATAAACTGTTGATAAACAAGTAACAGAAGGGAGGGAGGGCATCTGTTAGGTGGACATACTACACTATACTCAGTCACCAGTATCCCTGCATATGGAAAAGATAAAGACTCCATATCAAAGTAGTTGATTTAATGAGAGAAGCCTGATAATTATTACTGTTGTTCAGTCATTAAGTTGTATCCGACTCTTTGTGATCCCATGAATTGCAGCACATCAGGTTTCCCGGTCCTTCACCACCTCCCGGAGTTTACTCAAACACATGTCCACTGAGTCGGTGATCACCCAGCCATCTCATCCTCTCTTGCCCCCTTCTCCTGCCCTCAGCCTTTCCAAGCATCAGGGTCTTTTCCAGTGAGTCGGCTCTTTGCATCAGGTGGCCAAAGCATTGGAGCTTCAGCATCAGTCCTTCCAATGAATATTCAGGGTTGATTTCCTTTAGGATTGACTGGTTTGATCCCCTTGGAGTCCAAGGGACTCTCAAGAGTGTTCTGCAGATCATTATAGTTAAGGGTATTCTAAGACACCCCTTCAATTTCAGAATATTATATTCTTCTTCATACAAAACTGGTCAGCTCAAGAGGGAGGGGACATATGTACACTTATGGCTGATTCACGCTGTTGTATGACAGAAACCAACACAACACTGTAAAGCAATTATCCTCCAATTAAAAACAAAATACTGGGTTAAAAAAAAAAAACTTTCAGAAAGAAAGACTTCAGAAACCATTTGCTCTATTACTCTCATTTTAAAGCTAAAGAATATAAACCCAGACATGTTAAGTGACCAGCACAAAGTCATATGCAACTCAGTAGAAATGAACCAGTGCTAGAACTCACATATATTGGTCTAATGTATCTACTAATATGCCATCTACCTTGGTAACACATATAATCTCACACAGTCTTATTAGAGAATTCCTCCTAATGTTTAAAAAAGAAATATCAATTGTATTATCTCTTTCAGAATAAGAGGGAATATTTTTTATTGAATTATAAGGCAAGTTCAGTTTAGTTCAGCCATTCAGTCATGTCTGACTCTTTACAACCCCCTGGACCCCAAGCACACCAGGCTTCCCTGTCCATCACCAACTCCCAGAGCTTGCTCAAACTCATGTCCATCAAGGTGGTGATGCCATCCAAGCATCTCATCCTCTGTCATCCCCTTCTACTCCTACCTTCAATCTTTCCCAGCATCAGGGTCTTTTCTGAATGAGTCAACTCTTTGCATCAGAATATAAAGTCAGCGTACATGTGTGCACACACACATACACACACGTTATCCATCAATGTTACATATACATATATTTCTACATATTAGAAATGAACAATTAGAAATTGAAATTTTAAAAACAGTATCATTTAAAATAGATCACCCAGGGCTTCCCTGGTGGCTCAGTGGTAATGAATCTGACTGCCAATGCAGGAGTTGCTGCTGCTGCTAAGTCGCTCAGTTGTGTCCAACTCTATGCAACCTCATAGACGGCAGCCCACCAGGCTCCCCCATCCCTGGGATTCTCCAGGCAAGAACACTGGAGTGAGTTGCCATTTCCTTCTCCAATGCAGGAAAGTGAAAAGTGAAAGTGAAGTCGCTCAGTCGTGTCCGACTCCTAGCGACCCCGTGGACTGCAGCCTACCAGGCTCCTCCATCCATGGGATTCTCCAGGAAAGAGTACTGGAGTGGGGTGCCATCGCCTTCTGCCAATGCAGGAGACAAGGGTTCAATTCCTGCTCAGCGAGGATCCCACATTCTGCAAAGCAACTAAGCCCATGTGCCACCACTACTGAGCCTGTACTCTAGAGCCCAAAGCTACAACTACTGTGCCCACGTGCTGTAACACTGAAGCCTGCAGGCCCTAGAGTCTGTGCTCCGCAACAAGAGAAGCCTCAGCAATGAGAAGCCCATGCACTGCAACTAGCCGCAACTAGAGAAAAGCCCATGCGGCAATGAAGACCCAGAACAGCCAAAAATAAATAATCACTAAATGAATAAATTGAAAAAAAAAAAACAGATCACCCCAAAGTGAGATACTTAGGTGTAAACCTAAGAAAACATGTACAGAATATATATGCTAAAAACTAAACAGGTTAATAGGAAAAATCAAACCATGTTCATATCAATTCTCTCCAGACTGACCTATAAATTTAACATAAATCCAATCAAAATTTTTTTTTTACTTATAGACAAACTTACACTAACATTTATTTGGAAAATCAAAGGGAACTAGGAAAACTAAAACAACTTAAACAATAAAATTAGAGAAACCACAGCAATTGATTTTAATGACTTACTATAAAGTTGTAGTAAACAAGACAGCGTGATACTAGCAAAGGAATAAATAAAACACTGAAATAGAATACAGAACACAGAAACAGACTCAGACAAATATGACCAATTGATTTCTGACAAAAGTCCAAAGGCAATTCAATAAACTGCAGTCTTTTAAATATATTGTGTTGGAAAAACTGAATATTTAAACATCTATATACAACAAACAAAAACGTCAACATAAGCCCCACAACTTATACAAAAAAGAGAACATATTCAAAAAAAAAAAAAAAAGCTTCAGAATACATTATAGCCCTAATGTAAAATGTAAAACTATGAAACTTATTGAAAAAAAGGCAGGGGAAAATCTTCACGGCCCAAGGTTGGCCAAAGAATTCTTAGATGTGCCACCAAAAGCACAGCAAATTAAAGATATAGCCCATAAACTGGATTCTGTTTTTTTTTCCATTTATTTTTATTAGTTGGAGGCTAATTACCTTACAATATTGTAGTGGTTTTTGCCATACGTGGACATGAATCAGCCATGGATTTACATGTGTTCCCCATCCTGATCCCCCCTCCCACCTCCCTCTCCACCCAATCCCTCTGGATCTTCCCAGTGCACCAGCCCCAAGCACTTGTCTCATGTACCCAACCTGGGCTGGGGATCTGTTTCACCCTTGATAGTATACTTGTTTTAATGCTGTTCTCTCTGAACATCCCACCCTCGCCTTCTCCCACAGAGTCCAAAAGTCTGTTCTGTATTTCTGTGTCTCTTTTTCTGTTTTGCATATAGGGTTATCATTACCATCTTTTTAAATTCCATATATATGCATTAGTATACTGTATTGGTCTTTATTTTTCTGGCTTACTTCACTCTGTATAATGGGCTCCAGTTTCATCCATCTCATTAGAACTGGTTCAAATGAATTCTTTTTAATGGCTGAGTAATATTCCATAGTGTATAGGTAGCACAGCTTCTTTATCCATTCGTCTGCTGATGGGCATCTAGGTTGCTTCCATGTCCTGGCTATTATAAACAGTGCTGCGATGAACATTGGGGTGCACATGTCTCTTTCAGATCTGGTTTCCTCGGTGTGTACGCCCAGAAGTGGGATTGCTGGGTCATATGGCAGTTCTATTTCAAGTTTTTTAAGGAATCTCCACATTGTTCTCCATAGTGGCTGTACTAGTTTGCATTCCCACCAACAGTGTAAGAGGGTTCCCTTTTCTCCACACCCTCTCCAGCATTTACTGCTTGTAGACTTTTGGATAGCAGCCATTCTGACTGGTGTGTAATGGTACCTCATTGAGGTTTTGATTTGCATTTCTCTGATAATGAGTGATGTTGAGCATCTTTTCATGTGTTTATTAGCCATCTGTATGTCTTCTACGGAGAAATGTCTGTTTAGTTCTTTGGCCCATTTTTTGATTGGGTCATTTATTTTTCTGGAATTGAGCTGCAGGAGTTGCTTGTTTATTTTTGAAATTAATCCTTTGTCTGTTTCTTCATTTGCTATTATTTTCTCCCATTCTGGAGGCTGTCTTTTCACCTCGCGTATAGCTTCCTTTCTTGTGCAAAAGCTTTTAAGTTTCATTAGGTCCCATTTGTTTATTTTTGCTTTTGTTTCCAATATTCTGGGAGGTGGGTCATAGAGGATCCTGCTGTGATTTATGTTGGAGAGTGTTTTGCCTATGTTCTCCTCTAGGAGTTTTATAGTTTCTGGTCTTACATTTAGATCTTTAATCCATTTTGAGTTTATTTTTGTGTATGGTGTTAGAAAGTGTTCTAGTTTCATTCTTTTACAAGTGGTTGACCAGTTTTCCCAGCACCACTTGTTAAAGAGGTTGTCTTTTTTCCATTGTATATTCTTGCCTCCTTTGTCAAAGATAAGGTGTCCATAGGTACATGGATTTATCTCTGGGCTTTCTATTTTGTTCCATTGATCTGTATTTCTGTCTTTGTGCCAGTAACGTACTGTCTTGATGACTGTGGCTTTATAGTAGAGCCTGAAGTCAGGCAGGTTGATTCTTCCAGTTCCATTCTTCTTTCTCAAGATTGCTTTGGCTATTTGAGGGTTTTTGTATTTCCATACAAATTGTGAAATTATTCGTTCTAGTTCTGTGAAGAATACCATTGATAGCTTGATAGGGACTGCATTGAATCTATAGATTGCTTTGGGTAGTATAGTTATTTTGACAATATTGATTCTTCCAATTCATGAACACGGTATGTTTCTCCATCTATTTGTGTCCTCTTTGATTTCTTTCATCAGTGTCTTATAGTTTTCTATATATAGGTCTTTCGTTTCTTTAGGTAGATATACTCCTAAGTATTTTATTCTTTTTGTTGCAATAGTGAATGGTATTGTTTCCTTAACTTCTCTGTTTTCTCATTGTTAGTGTATAGGAATGCAAGGGATTTCTGTGTGTTAATTTTATATCCTGCAACATTACTGTATTCATTGATTAGCTCTAGTAATTTTCTGGTAGAGTCTTTAGGGTTTTCTATGTAGAGGATCATGTCATCTGCAAACAGTGAGAGTTTCACTTCTTCTTTTCCTATCTGGATTCCTTTTATTTCTTTTTCTGCTCTGATTGCTGTGGCCAACACTTCCAAAACTATGTTGAATAGTAGTGGTAGGAGTGGGCACCCTTGTCTTGTTCCTGATTTTAGGGGAAATGCTTTCAATTTTTCACCATTGAGGATAATGTTTGCTGTGGGTTTGTCATATATAGCTTTTATTATGTTGAGGTACGTTCCTTCTATTTCTGCTTTCTGGAGAGTTTTAATCATAAATGAGTGTTGAATTTTGTCAAAGGCTTTTTCTCCATCTATTGAGATAATCATATGCTTTTTATCTTTCAATTTGTTAATGTGGTATATTACATTGATTGATTTGTGGATATTAAAGTATCCTTCCATTCCTGGGATAAAGCCCACATGGTCATGATGTATGATCTTTTTGATGTGTTGTTGGATTCTGTTTGCTAGAATTTTGTTAAGGATTTTTGCATTTATGTTCATCAGTAATATTGGCCTGTACTTTTCTTTTTTTGTGGCATCTTTGTCCGGTTTTGGTATTAGGGTGATAGTGGGGAAGTTCGCCTTCTTCTGCAATTTTCTGGAAGAGTTTGAGTAAGATAGGTGTTAGCTCTTCTCTAAATTTTTGGTAGAATTCAGCTGTGAAGTCATCTGGTCCTGGGCTTTTGTTTGCTGGAAGATTTCTGATTACAGTTTCGATTTCCGTGCTTGTGATGGGTCTGTTAAGATCTTCTATTTCTTCCTGGTTCAGTTTTGGAAAGTTACGCTTTTCTAAGAATTTGTCCATTTCTTCCAAGTTGCCCATTTTATTGGCATAGAGCTGCTGGTAGTAGTCTGTTATGATCCTTTGTATTTCAGAGTTGTCTGTTGTGATCTCTCCATTTTCATTTCTAATTTTGTTGATTTGGTTCTTCTCCCTTTGTTTCTTAATGAGTCTCGCTAATGGTCTGTCCATTTTGTTTATCTTTTCAAAAAACCAGCTTTTAGCTTTGTTGATTTTTGCTGTGGTCTCTTTTGTTTCTTTTACATTTATTTCTGCCCTGATTTTTAAGATTTCTTTCCTTCTACTAACCCTGGGGTTCTTCATTTCTTCCTTCTCTAGTTGCTTTAGGTGTAGAGCTAGGTTATTTATTTGACTTTTTTCTTGTTTCTTGAGGTAAGCCTGTATTGCTATGAACCTTCCCCTTAGCACTACTTTTACAGTGTCCCATAGGTTTTGGGTTGTCGTGTTTTCATTTTCATTCATCAAAATGAAAACTTTTTGCTCTGCAAAAAACATCATCAAGAAAATGAAAATACAAGTCACAGACTGGAAAAGAAAAATTCACCACACATATACTAGACAAAGGGCTTGTATTCAAAATATATAAAAACCTCTTATAATTTAATAATAAAGAATAAAAATTTTAAAATGATCTGCAGAAATACCTCACAAAAGAAATACAAATGACCAATAAACACATCAAAAGATGTTCAACATCACATTTTCAAGTCACAGAGTCACCAAAGGATTTGTTTGCAAAATATATAAAGACCTCTCAAACTCGCCAGTAAGAAAAAACAAATTTTAAAATACGTGAAAGAGATGAACAGACATATGGATTGAAAATAAGTACATGAAAAGGTACTCGTTGTTATTAGCATTAGGGAAATTCAAATTAAAACCATGATGAGATAATGAATGGCTGAAATAAATGATAAGAGTTAAAATGTCAAGTGCTGCTGAGGATTTAGAACAGTTGCAACTACTGAAGCCCCCATGCTCTACAGCAAGGACGCCACGACAGTGAAATAGGCCTGTGTACCACAACTAGAGGGCAGCCCCCGCTTGCTAGAACTACAGAAAAATCCATGCAGCAAAGAAGATCCAGCACAGTCAAAAATAAATAAATAAAATTATTTTTAAAAAAGGGTTTTTTTTTTTAAAGAAGAATTAATGACATGGTAAAGCAATTATCCTCCAAATTAAAAAAAATTTTTTAATTACATTACAGCATACTAACACATATATATGGAATTTAGAAAGATGGTAACGACAACCCTTTATGCAAAACAGAAAAAGAGACACAGAAGTACAGAACAGACTTTTGAACTCTGTGGGAGAAGGTGAGGGTGGGATATTTCAAAAGAACAGCATGTATACTATCTATGGTGAAACAGATCACCAGCCCAGGTGGGATGCATGAGACAAGTGCTTGGGCCTGGTGCACTGGGAAGACCCAGAGGAATCGGGTGGAGAGGGCGGTGGGAGGGGGGATCGGGATGGGGAATACGTGTAAATCTATGGCTGATTCATATCAATGTATGACAAAACCCACTGAAATGTTGTGAAGTAATTAGCCTCCAACTAATGAAAAAAAAAAAGAATTAATGAAAACAAATACACACCCAATACAGAGACTCAACAAAACTAATAAAATTGATAAATTCTCAACAAGATTAAGAAAAAAAATGGAAATACAAACAATTGATATCAGGATGGGAAAAGGATTACTACACAATTAATAATATATACAGATAACCTCCAGAGATAAAGATTTTTATGTCAAAAATATTGAAGACTTAGAGGGATTGAACAAATTCGTAGAAAAAAAAATTTTTTAACTTACCAAAACTGACACAAAAAGAAACAGAGATCTGATTAGTCCTATAACTATTAAAGAAATTAAACCTATAAAATAATCTTTTAGGTCAAGGTGCTTCACTTATGAATTGTTACTTTTCTGCAATATAGAAAAAAGAGTATATTCTTTGACTCAACTAATAAGTGGATAATAATTTGTGGTATATCCATAAAACAAAATACTACTCAGCAATATAAAGGAACAAACTGATACATGAACAGCCTAAATATACCTCAAAAGCATTATACTAAGTGAAAGAATCAGATACAAAAGACTATACTTACTTAGTAAGACCCCGCACAGTCAAATAAGTAAAAATTTAAAAGAATTTCTAAAGGCTATATACTGTACAACTCCATTTATGTGATATTGAAAAAAGGTAAAACTTTTCAGTTTGACAAGGATTGGCAGAAGTGGGTTAAGAATACTGCACACAGAGAATGAGGAAATTTTTTAAGGTGATGGAAATACTGTATATTTTGATTGTGATGAGAGTTACAGGACTATATAGTTTGTCAAAGCTCATAAAACTACATGTCTAAGAATCTTATTGCATGTAAATCATATCTCAGTAAATATATATGACTTTAAGAAAAACCTGATATAGAAATAAAAGTATATGAAAATTTCCAGAAACAGTATCAATGGTAAACATTTAAAGCAGACATTGCTTTGATAGTTTCAGAAGTAGACATCCTGTGATAAAATATCACTGTAACTCCTCTGAGCTTAGGTCAAGTCATGAAAATTTTTCAAATTAACTTTGCAGCAGCAAATTTACTGGACCTAACACTACTGAATGATAGATAAAATCTAAACATTTTCAATTAGAGCAAATAATCTAATAGCTACCTATCAGTTCAAGCAATTGTGTATGTATTTATATAAAAGCACTATTATTACTTGTCTAGACAGCTTTGAAAGATGAAAATATATTTTTTCCTCTCTTATTTTTCACCCTTTTTTGTGGATTTTGGTTGGATTTAATTTCTAAGTAATCACAACAATGGAGAAGGAAACGGCCAACCCACTCCAGTATTCTTAGCATGCTACAGTCCATGGGGTGGCAAAGAGTCACCCAATTTAGTGACTAAACAACAAATGGTCACAATATAAGTTTTGCCTCTCACTTATTCCAAATCTATCACTTTTCAAAATCTGACACCTACCAGTTTCTTTTTCTAATGTAGAATGCCCTCCTTTATCTTTCTCAAGAAAAAGCAGCTCAGACTGCAACATGACAACCAAATTAATTTTCAAGGTCTACTTCCAGGTGGCCTGTCGCAGGCTGGCATATTGACAGGGGCCAAAGGCTGCCATTCCAAAACCTCCTCTTGGAGTTCAGAAAGAATTAAAACAGCAGCACTCATTGTTGTATTTTCCTAACTGCACCTGCTGTGTTAGTGATCATCATATACATACTAGTATTTATAAAGTGTCTATACCCACAAGATCCAACCTCTGAGGCTCATCACAATTATCCTGTAGTTACACACTATCTCAGAATCCAAGGACCATATCCTGAGCACTAAATGCAAAGTATTAACCCCAAAACACCATCTGTAGTGTTTTTTTTATTATATACTTCCAGTGCCTTGAAATCTAAGATAGGTTAAACATGGATGGAATGCATACAACTTACTCTGCTTCAGTGGAAAATTGTACCCCATAACTACATTTATCCAAAGAGATTATTCCTATATCACCTGTCTACACATACTCTATTTACCAGGATATTAAAAACATTTAAACCAACCATCTTAAAACTGACCTAGAGATGACAT
Organism: Cervus canadensis; assembly: GCF_019320065.1. Classification (NCBI taxonomy): domain Eukaryota; kingdom Metazoa; phylum Chordata; class Mammalia; order Artiodactyla; family Cervidae; genus Cervus; species Cervus canadensis. The sequence goes on from NC_057392.1 coordinate 83,022,398, forward strand.
TGAAATATAAAAAAATCTTCATGTAGAAATCTATTTCCCAATCTTTGCTGTATAATCAAAGGAGGTTAAACTTCTGCTTCTCTGCTTATGCTGACCAAGATTTAATGGTATGACAGTCACACAGTATTATGGTGTATTCCAACCTGTTCTATTTTGAAGATTCCATTCCAATGATTGCTAGACTGGGAAGAAAGCCTATGAGAAATGGATAAACTAGATCTTTTTTTAAAAAAATATTGAACAGATTGCTTCTATTCAGATTAGCATCATTCATATCTGAGATACCCAAGGTGCTTTACAATGAGGTATAAATTAGAACTATAATGAGTAATTATAAGCAACAGCTTGGCTTTTAGGGGAACTGCCTGTTTACTTAGAAAGAAAAGACTTGGCTGGCAGTCCAAGTTTATTCCCTCTACGTCCCTCTAACAATAGTGTAGAATATTTAGCTTACAAAGCCATACATAACTAGCTAAAGGCAAACACTAAGGCCTTCAGTAAAAGTCCCCTATGGAATGGTATATTTAACTCTAGTAGTTTGCCCTGTAACCATGTACTAAATCAGCAGAGTAGGTGATACCAATTAAGATCCTGAAATAAATTAGACTAGGTAAGAAGACTCATCAATGAGGACTGGAATTTTAATCAGTACTTAAAATATAAATCCTAGAAGTGACATTCAGTTTTTTTAATGACTGATGCTAAATGATATTGATTGCAGCATGATTGATAACAAAGTACAGAAAAGGACAGAGGAAGTTTGGCAGACTTCTTTAAAAATGTAGTCGAGAGGCTTTGATGGAAGTCACATATGTTTATGTGTGTGCACATGCATACTTAAACCAGGCATGGAGCGGTAGGGGACAAACTTGGTTATTTTCCTTATAACAAAAATTCAATTTTATCATTTTTAGACACTTAAAAGCTAGATTTTATAACCCAGAAACAACTTCTAAAACTATTTATTTATACATTCTACAAATATTTCAGTACTTGTTATAATCCAAGTAAATATAAATACAATCGATAAGATATATGTAATCTGCTAATTACAAAATTTTATAGTTACAGAGTTCTTTGTTCAGATTAGGTATAGATACTGTGGGTGCTAACTGCATATCTATTTAGCACCTCATGAGAGGCAAGAAATACTTTATAAAAGATGTGATCTCTAAAATGAGACAAAAAGATCATTGGAACGGACAATATTAAAGAAAGAGTTTTTAAGGCTAAGGGAATATTTCTTTAAAAAGACACAAAGGTAAGAAAAAAGAATGATAGTTGAAAAACTGGTAATCACAGGAATCAATACTTAAATTCATATTATTAATAAAAAACAAAATAATTATGATTTATTAAAACCCCAATGCATAAATAGTCTCTTACACACCACGCTTCTAATATTCACAGCTTTTCAACTATCGTTATCCCAGTTTTGGGCTTCCCAGGTATGCAGTGGTAAAGAATCTGCTTGCCAATGCAGGAGTTGCAGGTTCGATCCCTGGGTTGGGACGATACCCTGGAGAAGGGAATGGCAACACACTCCAGTATTCTTGCCTGAGAAATCCCATGGACAGAGGAACCTGGCGGGCTACAGTCCGTGGGGTCGCAAAGAGTCGGACACGACTGAGCACAGCACAGCACAGTCGTTCTACAGAGGAAATTTAAAAGTTTAAGAGGATAACTTGTCTTGTTAGGAAAAAAGATTATGATTTGAGATGACCAAAAAAGATGACTGGGTGTTCTCTCGAGGGTGCCTTTTCAAGTTACCTCCACCTTTCTAGGTCCCATATCCAAAGTATTTTTAAATGCCACAAATTCTAGATAGTTGATAACAATGCAAATTACTGTTTTCCAAAGATATTCAAATGATTTGTCCGTGGAGTTACGACTGTTTTCCCTCCCCATGTGGGAAAGTGCAGTTTTGAATCAACCAAGCAAGTTCATGTCAGGTACTCCTGGTGGCTTACATACAAGCTTGTTCTCTGGATTTTCCTTTGAGCTCTTTATAACAACTTTCTGGGTTCCCTTATTAGCTAATGAGTTAAAAAAACAGCTTTGGAATGGGTTTATGTATATGTTTATGAATCATGATATAAACTTAAAAAAAAATCCTTTAATAGATCCAAAGAAAAATAAGTCAGAATTTGAAGGTTTGTGTGGATTCTACATAGTTGCAAAGACAAAGTTCCTTCCATCAAACACAACTCACTACTTTTAATCTTGAATGTTAAAGATTTTTGTAATACCTCTTGTAAAGGGTCTCACCAAATTTTTATACTCCATGTGATAAAACCTATTAAAAAGTCCAGCTTGAGCCTACTTTCACTCTTACCAATTCTTCACATAATTATAATTCCTCAGCTTCTAATGGAATGAAAAAGGAAAATAAAAGTATCTCCTCTCATTCCAAGGCTTTTCACAGCTAAACAACCACAAAAAACAAAGACTGAGCTTATAATTCATGCTATTTAATGCTCTACCAGGCATAATTCATGTCAAATTCCATTGGGCAAACTCTGGGATAATGAAAGTGTACTAATATGATGAAAAAGAGAAAGGTGGTGACCTGGGGGAGAACTTATGAAGCCAATGTCTCCTGCTCTTGTTGATTATTCTTTTTGTTATGATGGATTTCCTTTCTCGATCTCACCTTTTTAAAAAATTAGACTGTTCCTGTTGAACAAAACTATTCAATAATACCTGGTGACAAATATTCAAACCCACATAATGGAAGTTAGGTGGTAAATTTCACTGTCATATAAAATACTCCTAACAACATAATAAGCCACTGTTATGGCATTCATTCAGTTCATAAGCAAACTGTAAAAGCTTTAAAAAGGAAGAAAAATCCAGCACATGCACTTTCAAGATGTATTTGTTTATCTGTTTAACAAAACTGACAGTACGAAGCTTCTTTTGCATGTTACAATGACATGTGTTAAAGGTATATTTCCTTCGAACCATTTACCCTTCGCCACTGGTGAAAGGCAACAAGATCTCTTTACAAAGTCTCGTCTTTTTCAATAAATTTTGCATGAAAACATGTTATCCTGGCACAAAGTTGCCTGCTGTCACATCCGAAGTGTGATAAATGTTTAATGAAAACAACACCACGCGGCTTGGTGTCAGACAACAGCTATCACACAGCCCTGCTTTGATCCAAACAGACACTTAAAAGGAGTTCTAAGCACACTCTGCACCACAGAACTCTATAACCTATATGCAAATAGGGGCAAATTAGCATAAATGACTTCCTGCTGCATAAAGAAATAAGAGGTAAAGAAAAATATGACAGCCTCTAAGAGTATGTAACTGCTGTCAAACTCAAGTCCAGCATTCCCAAACCACTTCCAACATCTTCTGCCAAGCACTAGGTAGGAAAAACCTCATCAACAGGAATTTAATACATGCAATTCTACAACTGAAGATAGGAACATTGCTAAGTTCAAAGTCATATCTTTATACATAGAGTATGACTACTACATGATACTAAACTTTTTAAAACTAATTCTAATACTTTTTAATTATTAATATCCACATTTTATAGAAGAATAAATTAAAGTTCACAGAAAATAACTTGTCTTGTAAAGGAAAAAATGTGGAAGATTTTAAATGAGCATTAATTCTAATTTCTGCAACTTAACTTTCCCAGAATCTAAACCCTTTAGCATACTTTTTTTTTTTTTTTAAGATGTACTATTCATAAAGGCTGGGTTTCCTTTATGGCTCAGCTGGTAAAGAATCCGCCTGCAATGCAAGAGATCTGGGTTCAATCCCTGGGTTGGGAAGATCTCCTGGAGAAGGGGAAGGATACCCACTCCAGTATTCTTCCCTGGAGAATTCCATGGACTGTATAGTCCATGGGGTCGCAAAGAGTCAATGTGATTGAGCGACTTTCACTTTCATTCATAATGGCTACATGTTCAAAATATAGCAATTCCCATGAACAAAAAGTATATGTTGTCTCTGTTGATACACTTTCTGTGTTTTTATTATATAAAAATATACCTAAAATAATTTTAATATAAGCAATATAACTTCTAATTACATTGCAGAGTCAACTCTTCCATGGAAGATTTTACATATAGGGAACTATAAGCCATGGGCTATAACCAAAGCTTAATTTCACTGCTATCCCTGTGACTTCCAGATAAATTTTCAAAGAGACTTAAAGAAGACAATTGATTTAGTGGGAGTCACATTTAAGAAATTCTATTTAAACACGTCCATCTCACATTACCCACCCAAAAGCACTGCTGCAGTGCATTCTGTATACACAGAGGGAAAGTCTTACCTCTCTTAAAAGTAGAAAGCTTCAGAAAGTTATGCAAAGGAAAAAGTTATCAACTCAAGTGTTTGGGCAAACTATTGCAGAAGTTCTTGATGGGCACATTTCTGAGAAGAGCATTTACCTACTGAAAAGCTAATGAGGGAATAGTAAAAGTGAAAAGCTTTCACAGTAGTGTCTCATAAAGGGAAATGCATTAGGTTCCTGATGTATCCTAAAGTTACTCAGATTAAGAAAGCATTTTACTAGGCAATAAATGCTTTAAACCAAATTTTCTCAGCTGGTGATTTAAAATCATGATTGAAAATAAATTAAAATCAATCATTCAAAATCTACTTTTAAGGATGGCACTATGATTTAAAATCAATAGTAGTATGTCACTGGAAGTATTGACATTTATTAACAAATAATTTTCAAAGAAATCTATAAAGATATTTTATAGTAGTTGACTATACTTTTATGACTTCCCTGATGGCTCAGATGGTAAAGAATCCACCTGCAATGCAGAAGACCTGGTTCGATCCCTGGGATGGGAAGATCCCCGGGAGGAGGGCATAATAACCCACTCCAGTATTCTTGACTGGAGAATCCCCATGGACAGAGGAGCCTGGCAGACTGCAGTCCATGGGGTTGCAAAGAGTCAGACAGGACTGAACAACTAAGCACATACTTTTTGGAGGTTGAGTAAAACGCTTCTAGAAAAGTCTCAGTAAGATACTAATCCACAGAAGACTTAAATGGGATATACAATGTTCACATCATCAAACCAAGTTATAACTATAATATGCCATGGAAAGTTTCATATTTCTAATTTTTGACTCTCAATAAGAGTTTGCTTAACAAAATGGTATTGCTAGGTGTTCAATTTCAATTTAATAACTCTATTATTACTAAATTTGTTTTCATGTTGCAAAGACATGTCCTCATAAAAAAATATAATTATCTAATGATACAATAAGTATTTGTTCTAAAATTTGGGGGGGAAACTAATATAAACAAATAAAATCTGCATCAATATTTTTAAAATTAAATATTCCTAGAAACCAAGTTTTATAAATATAAAACATTAAAAATTAAAGTCATGAAACCTTCTTGATAAAATCTAAGACAAGGCTTGGTTAGTGTCTTTCCTGTATTAATTTTTTACTCACTGTTGTAAAGAAAGGTACCTTTTAATCCCTACAAACACCTGATATCCTCCTAGTTTATATTAGGTCTCCATTCTTCAGCAAATTAATAAAACAAACAGATCAATTTATGATGTTATAAGATAAATCCTAATAAAAACCATTCAAATGCCCCAGAAATTTCTAGAACTTGTACTCAACTAGCTGCTATTTTTAAAAGGTTTTTCAGAATTGTCCTATTACTTTTCCAATTTATAAAATACTCCTTTACCCATTATTGTACTTATTCTCCTTGCTTTCTACTTCATAAATGTATGCTTTATGTCCTATCAATATTTGTAAATATTTGTATTTTCAAACTGGTTTGATGAAGACAAAAATTGTCATACATAAAGAAGTAGACTCACATGAGCTGTTGTTTTCTCTTATACGAGGAAGCATGTAGGTTATTTAGTACAAGCTAAAATCCTGGTTGCTGAGTTATACAATCACGATGAGCTGATACATAAGTCCTAATTCAATCATTTGTGAATCTTTTTTCTTTTCTCTCCACCTACACGCATTCCTTAAATCAAATTTCAAAGATCCAATGAAACCATCACAAAAACACATTTCATTAAGTCCTAGAAATTTTTGTGGTTTTATTAATATAATGAAAAATAATTTCAAATAAACAGATGAGATGCTAATGTGGGAAAGTACAGAAGAAAGGCAGAAAAGGAATTAATCTTTTACTAATAACAGATATCCGACCTAATCATCTAAAAATAAGGCACAGAAGATTCTTTCAGTTTTCTTTAGCTACTTCCTAGGATTTAAGTAACAGCATATCACTTGAACTCAAACACTACAGATCATCATCAATAACTATGGATTGTGTGTTATTAAGAGTCAGGATGCTATTGTTAGTGAATGTGAATTAGAAGCCTAACTCTGCCATTTATTTAAAAGTCTTATGATCACAAGTCTTCATCTGTATAAATGGGATAATAAAAGCACGTATTTCATTAGGTCAGTATGAAAATTAAATGAGATACTATACATCTAGCAAAATTTCTGAAACTTAGAAAATATACTTAAAATGTTAGATGCTTATTATAATATCCACAGTAAGTAAAGCATTTTGTTCATGTAGACCTCATCATAAAATTACTTGATATTTCACTGGCTTATCACTGCCTATAGAATTAACTCTAATATCTTTAATATAACATATAAACTGAAAGTGAAAGCTGCACAGTCGTGTCCAACTTTTTGTGACCCCATGGACTATAGCCTACTAGATTCCTCTGTCCATGGAATTCTCCAGGGAAAGATACTGGATTGGGTAGCCTTTCCCTTCTCCATGGGATCTTCCCAACCCAGGGATCAAGCCCAGGTCTCCCACATTGCAGGTGGACTCTACCATCTGAGCCTCCAGGGAAGCCCAAGAACATTGGAGTTGGTAGCCTATCCCTTCTCCAGGGGATCTTCCCGACCCAGGTATCAAACCAGGGTCTCCTAGTTACAGGTGGATGCTTTACTAGCTGAGCTACCAGAGGAGCGCCACAACATATAAGGAGTTCTGATAAACACCTCTCATCATTATTACTCTTCTATAAACCAACCCCATTAGACTTCAGTTCCTCAGGTATGCCATACCCACTTTGCCTTCCTCCAAGTATCAATATTTCCACATGAAGTTCATTTTGCATACAACATTCTATCCCATCCTCTCCTTCCTTCACTGTATAAAAATCACATCTTCAAGAGCCCATCCCTAACATGCTGACTAATCTAGGTTGATTAGTTTAATGTTCACGAAAATACCTTGCAACTAGAATATGTCAAGACTGAAGATGAAACCCAATGTGCTGAGACTGGCCTGTTGGAAAAATAAAAAGGGTCTAGGACTGCTTACCTCCAAACTGTTGATTATATTAGCAATAAATATACTTATTGTTTAAGCCAGAGGTTGACAAACTACAGCCCTTGGGCAAATCTAGCCAGCTGCCTATTTTAAAAAAATAAAGTTTTATTGGAATTTAGCCATGCCATAAATTTAGCATTATCTATGGCTGCTTTCATGCTAAAAGGGCAGAGTTTAGTAGTTGCAACAGAGACATAAGGCCCAGGAAGCCTAAGTTATTTACTATCTAGCTCTTCAAAAAAGCTTCCTGCCTTTGGTTTAAGCTACATTTAGTTAGGTTTTGTTACTCGTAGTCAGAAGATTCCTAACCCGTAGGAGTTACCCGTTTCCTTTTGAAACATTCATCTGATTTCACTGCAATAATTTATCTATCTTCCTTTCTATATATGCTTATTTTGCCACCTGCATGAAATCTTTCAGTAGGATTGCAGCCATTATGTACCGATTACTTAACATACACATGACAAATAGAATGCATTCAAATATTGTTGACAGAACAAGTGAACAAATGAATGCGTGAGCATATCTGATCAATAACCAATAAATTTTTATTAACAACTATGTACATCCAGCCTGGATGGCATCACCGACTCGATGGGCATGAGCTTGAGTAAATTCCGGGAGTTGGTGATGGACAGGGAGGCCTGGCGTGCTGAGATTCATGGGGTCGCAAAGAGTCGGACACGACTAAGTGACTGAACTGAACTGAACTGATGTACATTAGGTATTCTGAGTGAGAGAAAAGAGCATATGACAGCATGCTCTGCCCTAAATGGCTTAAAAATCAGGTTTACAGACTTCCCTGGTGGCCCAGCGGTTCAGACTCTGAACTTCTAATGCAGGGGGCGTGAGTTCGATCCGTACTCAGAGAACTAAGATCCCACACACAGCACACTGCAGCCAAAACACTAATAAAATAAAATGAAATTGTCTATTTAAAAGAGAAAGAAAAATCAGGTTTAGGAAATAAACATGAAAGCTGTGGGAAAAAATATTTAAGTTATTTCTGAAGCAAAACAGGGGGCATCTGTCATATGTAAGTACTACCATATTGAATGTATATATTAATGATAGCCCCACTAAATCCTGATTTTAGATCATACCGAAGGGTATGAATTTGTGTGTACTTAGAACTAACTAGAAGGAACGGCACACTGACATAACACCACCCTGTCCTATGGTCCACTAAAACCATGAATATGACTGAATCAGGCTATTCACTGCTTTCTGGCATCCATACTCAGGGCCCTTCAACTGACACCTCATGTTTTGACCCTGTTCATTACCTTTGTTCAGAGAAGGCAATGGCACCCCACTCCAGTACTCTTGCCTGGAAAATCCCATGGATTGAGGAGCCTGGTAGGCTGCAGTCCATGAGGTCGCTAAGAGTCGGACACAACTGAGCGACTTCACTTTCACTTTTCACTTTCACGCACTAGAGAAGGAAATGGCAACCCACTCCAGTGTTCTTGCCTAGAGAATCCCAGGGATGGGGGAGCCTGGTGGGCTGCCATCTATGGGGTCGCACAGAGTCGGACATGACTGAAGTGACTTAGCAGCATTACCTTTGTTGAGATTTAAGAAATAATGACAAATATGATATTATTATCTTATAAACCTGTCATCCAGGAATGAGTCCTTTGAACACAATAAGCTCTGAGTGATCAAATAATCTAACTGTAGAGCTGGCCCAGACCTTCAAGATTACTGTCACCATATAAGACCCTTTCCTGAAACTATGCAACCTCCTTATTTATTCATGCTCTTGTTTTCTCTTACCTTTAAAATGCCCCATATAATACTTTATGTAATATCAACTTTATTCTAAAAGTGTAAAAGTTGGTGAAGTAGAAAGCAAAGATTTAATGACCAGTAAAAATCATAGTCACATCACATAGTCACATAATATTTAAAGCATAAACCCAAAGGAGGAGGGAAAAAAAGGAACAAGGAGCAAAGCATTTCCTTGACTGACAAAATTTATTTGTCCTCTTAGTCTGTATTTTCCAATCTTAGAAACTTACTCTACATGCTCTCTTCCAATCTATTATTCTTCTGACTTTTACCCCTTATCAATATATTCCCCCCATATCCTCTCTGATCCTCATTTCATTCTAACTCTGGCTAAGTCAGCCTCCCTATCTTTAAAGCCAGATATCCAATCCTATCTCCTCTAATATTCAACAATCCTTAAAACTAGAAGAGACAGAACTCAGGATTTTCCAGGGCAGTGACTGCTTAATGTACATTAATGGCTGCAGGGTGACCAGGGAAAAGAAAGTCACATAATAATGTAACACATTCCCAAAATCCACTACAAATGGATCATTTCAAAGAATACATAAAAGCCAATAATCCAGGCAGTTTTATATAGTATCACTGTAAATCTGGATAAAAATAAGCATACAGACAACTGTGAAAAAGAAAGGGATGGGAAGAGTTCCATATTCTTCAATAAACTTAACTCTTTATAGAATCAAGATCTCAAGGAACCATATGGAAGATCTTGGTAAGCTTTTCAATTTAACACTGAGAAGGGACACACTAAAAGACAAAATCCGTGTCTGAAGTGCTGAAGTGAACACACATAGGGTGCTGAAAGAATGACAAAAGAGGACAAATTCTAAGATGCTCTACTTCACAGAATAAAAGACCCCAATGTCACTTTGGAAAAACAAATAAGCAGCTGTAATTTAAACTAATAAAGATTTTGTTTCATTTTAACATCTTCTAATTAAATAAACAATTTTGAGTGGACTTCAACATCCAAACATCCAAAATTGGAACAACTCTTTTAATGATAACAATTCCAGAAAAAATAAACTCTGGGTCTCATGTTCACATACACTCATCTAACAATCACATATATTTTTATATTAAGGAAGTCCTCATTCTACATTGAAAGAAGTCTTAACCAATAGTAAATCATGTGGTTCCCTCCCTTATCTTTTTTCTTTTTCTCTGAGTTTTAATAAGCTAATATACATCTTCAATCATAAGTAATCTTCAAATTTTAAGTATCATATTCATGATGAGGAAAATGGAACTTTCTTAACAAATTATGTAAATTTTCCTTTACTGACATAAGTTTTGACAGTACAATTTATTTCTAAGATTTATTGTATAAATATTAAATGAAAACAGGAATAGAAAGGAAGTACAGTAAAAATTTGAGATACGTATTTTGACATCTTTTCTTCTTTCTCCCTTATAGTCTCCCCTTTTTTCCATCTAAGAAGCACATCGGAAGATGAAAATACAGTTTTATTGCTGGTATGGAATCAATGAGTCACCACTGCTTTAGATTCACTTCAACTTACCCACGTTTGATGTTGTGTAACTCCTTGTCCTTGCCTTTATCCTTTTCCTTTTCTCTTTTCTCCTTATCTCTGCCTTTACGTCGTTCTCTATCCCGAGATCGACTACGTGTTCTTCTGTGGCTGGACCTTTCACTGCTTCGACTGTGGGAACGTGGCCGAGGTCTTGATCGGGACCTACAGTAAGTAGATTTCATTAAATACATTGAGAATATAATTTGTATTATGAAATTAAAATTTTTTAATTGTCTGAAAGAAAAGGATTTAGTTTTAATTAAGGATTCAGTTAACTGTGTGAAATGAGCATCTAAAGATGATTCTTTATGAATAAGTACTCTGCTAAGTGATATGTGAGGGAAACACAGGGTGCCAACTTTACAAAAATATAAGATTTAGTCAAAGAGTGTTTGTTCAGGTGTTCACGGGTTCCTGGTGGCATAATGGATATGAATCTGCCCTCCAACACAGGGGTATGGGTTTGACCCCTGGTCCAGGAAGACCCCACAAGACTCGGGGCAACTAAGACTGTGCAATACAACTACTGAGCCCGCACTGTTAAGTCCATGGGCCGCAACTACTGAGCCTGCCCACCTAGAGCCCATGCTCTGCAACAAAAGAAGCCACTGCAATGAGAAGGCTGTGTACCACAACTAGATAGCAGCCTCGGCTCTCTGCAACTAAAGAAACGCCCACACACAACAATGAAGACCCAGTGCAGCCAGTAAATAAATAAATAGAAAAAAAAAAAAAAAAGTGTGCCAGCCTTGTAGCACTACAACCAGCTTTTAAAAAAGTGTTTAGTGAAAAAAGTTTTAAAGTTCAAATCAAGTCTTCAATGCTGAAATCTCTTCAAGATAAAATAACAAATCTAAATGGATCTATTCTAATCCCCAAGAATTAGGATCTTCCCCATCCCTACAAACTCTGCTTCTATTAATATATTGATTCAACATAATTTCCTGTATTAGTTACATTAAAACTATTCTTCTACATAACCCAGCTTATCTTTGCATTAAATGAAGGACAGTATTACATCGGATATATTATGTGCCTTTAAAAAGTAAATATTTTAAATCCTGCCCTACAGTACCGACAAAAAAGTCTCTAACAGATTGATGATCGATCCTACAGAAACTATAAAAAACTGTCTGAAGTCACTGAATAGTGAGTGAAAGAAGGCACTGACCTATAAAAGGAAAAAATCTTACTATTTAAAGATGTTGCTGATTTATTTAACATAATTTCAAGCAATTCGGTTATGGACCAAAAAGAACGAGCAATGACAACACTTGGAAACAAGAAACAACAACAAAAAAGATTGTTATTTTATGAGTTTCTTTTCTGAGGACAAGCCTAAGTCTGTGCCATGCCGGACAGCTAAAACTCCAACAGAGAACCTTAAGATTTATGGTCTAAAAAACTAGAACAAAGACTCAGGGAAATCATGGGAAAAGAGTCAGGGGGGAGAGAGCCAAAAATTGTAGCTGTAAATGCTATTCAGACCTCTGGCTGAATCTTAGATCATGCAGGAGGGGCAGACTCCAAACAGCTAAGGAAGAAAGAACTGAACTAAATATTTAACTGCCCCTAGAGAGACTAACGACTGAACTGAACTGAACTGAGAGAGACTAATTCAACTAATACATATTAATGAGTTCATTTAATTTTCTGCTTTAAAAAAAGGTAAACAGAAAAGGTCATATTCTTCAGAGGAATATAACAGAGTCCATAATATTCAAAACATGACATTCATCATGTCCATGATAAAATTCAAAATTACTAGATATACAATGAACATGAGAAATTTAACAAGAGATACCAACCCTGGGATGAGTCAGATGTTGAATTACCAGGCAAGGATTTTAAAGTAGTAGGTATAACTATGTTTGTCCTGAATATAAAGCTAAGAAATTTTAGAAGAAAAACAAGAAAGAAAAAACATTCTGTAACGGAAACAATACAATATATGAAATTAACATTATACTAACAGAGGCCAGAAGCAGACGGGTAGCAACAGAAGGGAAAAGCTCTGTGTACTTGAAGATAAATAAACTGAAATTGTCCAATTTGAAGAACTAAGAGGAAAAAAGATGGTTAAATGAAAAGAAAAACACATCTTCTGTAATCTCTGTGACAATATTCAAATATCTAACATGTTTATTTAAACTCAGAAGTAGAGTAGAGAAAATAATGAGATAGAAATCAATGTTTTTTTTTTAAAGTGGTAGTCAAAATTCCCCAGATTTAGTGAATAAAAAATTTACAGGGATTTCCCTGGTGGTTCAGTGGTTGAGAATCCACCCCTGCAATGCAGAGGGTGTGGGTTCAATCCCTGATTAGAGAACTGAGATCCCACAGGCCTTGGAGCAACTGAGTCCTTGTATCACAACTAAAGAGCCCATGTGCCACAATGAAAGATTTTGTGTGATGCAACGAAGACCCTGCCTGCCACAACTAAGATGCAGCCAAACAAGTAAGTATTTTTTTAACTTACAGTCAAGAACTGTAATGAACTCCAGAATAAATGTGAAGACCATGACTAGTAATACCATAGTCAAGCTCATGAAAACTAAAGATAAAGCAAAATCTTGAAAGTATTTAGAGAAAAGTTGACACATTACATACAAGAGAACAATAACATGAATTATCACTGGCTTCTCACAGAAACAATGAAGATCAGAAGACAGTGGAACAAAATTCTTAACATGGTGAAAGGGGAGGGGGAAACCAAACTGGAATTTTATACCCAGCAAAAATATCCCTCAAAAAATAAAAGTAAATCAAAGGCATTTTTGAGATAAAGGAAAAGTAAATCATAATCATTAACAGTTAATAATGTAATTACAGTCTGTATTCAAGTGAATTCTTCAGGCTAAACAGAATGATAAATGGTGGAAACTTGGACCTTTAGAAAGGAAATAAAGGCCACTAGAAATGGTAAATCCAGGGGTAAATATTAAAAAGTACTTCCCTTAATTTAGTTAAAATACATATATATTTAAAAGTAAAAATTCTAAAGTAAAAATTATTTTTAGTAAAATAATTTAAAGTAAAAATTACAGTGTTTTACTATAGGGTTTATAATTAAAGTAGATATAATGCATGTAATCTCTAAAGAATAAATAATGGGGCAGGTAAATGAACATATACAGTTAGAAAGTTTTTACATTTCAATGAACAGTGAAATATTAACTCTAAGTACACTGAAATGGTAAGGGTATATATGTAATCCTTACATTGACCACTTACAGGAGAAAAAAAAAGGAGGAGGAAGAGGAACAAAATACAAAAGTAAAGCTAAAAACCCAAACAATGAACTAAAAGAGATTTCTTTAAAAATATTCATTAACCCAAAAGGAGGGTGAAAAGGCTCACATGCCTTTCCATAAGACTTTCAAGATTAAGCAATCCTGGCCAAGAAACAAAAACAGAGTTGTTCCATTCTCCAATAGATTCTGATGAAAACAAGTAATAAATCAAGTATAATGCCAAGATGAGACACTGGAGAAGAATCAAACTGGGTCTATATGAAATCACATAAGAGATGGCACAGATATTTATGCTGTGTCAAAGTCGCTTACATCCTATCACTCTGAAAGTGTCACTACTATCTGGACAGTCGGATGAGTTTTATTGGGAAAATGATTTTTCTCTTGTTTCTATAGTTTTGCACTAGCAGGTTGGTTTGGTAATAAATACATGAGACCTTTTGCTTGAGAGGGGAAAAAAAGCCAGAGTTTGTCCAAATAAATAAATTAAAAAATTTTTTTTATTTTATATGAGAGAATAGTTGATTAACAATGTTGTGTTAGTTTCAGATGTACAGCAAAGTGATTCAGTTATACATATACATGTATCTTTTTTTTTTTTAATGTTTTTCCCATTGAGGTTATCACAGAGTATTGTGTAGAGTTGCCTGTGCTATACAGTAAGTCCTTGATGATTAAGATATGCACTAAATATAGATAAATCATGTAAACACAAAACAGCTGGAATGAATACAATAATATCAAAAAACTAAACTATCACCCTAGACACTGCCAAATTCTGGTTTCCCAAGAATATCAACAGATTTGGTAAATCCCTAGATACACTAATCAAACAAACAAGAAATAAGAAAACACAAATCATCAAAGAGATTTAAAAAAAAAGATTGTGGATAAGGAGATCACAGGAACTAGTCTTGGGTACTTAGGACATATATAGGGCTTGAAGAAAACTATATGAGTTTTACTGGTAGTAAGTTCTGTCCTTTTTCATCCCTAACTGGTTCATTCAGTGAGTAAAGAGCAATACTGCATCATGAGATCACAAACTTTTTTTAAAAAGTGATTTTGACAAGTGACAATATTTATTGCCAGGTTTCCCTGGTGGCTCAGTGGTAAAGAATCCGTCTGCCAATGCAAGAGATGCAGATTCAGTCCCCGGGTTGGGAAGATCTTCTGAAGAAGGAAATGGCACTCCTCTCCAGTATTCCAGCCTGGGAAATCTCACGGACAGAGGAGCCTGGAGGGCTATAGTCCATGGGGTCACAAAAGAGTCAGACCCAACTTAGCAACTAAACAACAAACAACAAAACAAAACAATATTTATTGCTAGGAATGTCAATATGGGTTCATTATCCTAATTTACAAACTGTAAATTGGCATGATTTTCTCTTTGACTACTTCTCTTAATTTTGACCCACTCATCTTCCATATAAAATTTTAATTTAGCAACAATCTAACTCCAATACTTTGGCCACCTGAGGCGAAGAACTGACTTATTTGCAAAGACCCTGATGCTGGGAAAGATCGAAGCCAGGAGGAGAAGGGGTCAACAGAGGATGAGATGGTTGGATGGCATCACTGACCCGATGGACATGAGTTTGAGTAAGCTCCAGGAGTTGGTGATGGACAGGGAGGCCTGGTGTGCTGTAGTCCATGGTGTCACAAAGAGTTGGACACAACTGAGTGACTGAACTGAACTGAACTGCCCTACAGACACTTATGTATTCATTTCTAGTTAAATCTTTTATTATATGTGGGTATATAAAAATTTTAACTGATAATTCTACATTCTTTGAATAATATTCAGTCAGACTTTAAAGTTTTTGAATGAAAAGAAAGCAATAATAATAAAAAAGGGGGGAACCTTTTTTGTGATAACCATGGCCACTACATATACAGTACACACACACACACACACACACACACAGTATATTATCTTAATTAGGTTTTACATTATAATTCTGGCAATTAGTTTTCACTGAACTAGTTAAAATATAGAATAGCAAAAGAGAAATGAGTTAAACATTAGCTTAAACTCTTAACAACAAATCCCTAAGAGTTTCTCTTTTTTTAAATAAAACTTTTAAGTTCATTTCTAAATGACAGTCCACTTGGACTGCAAGGAAAGTGCAATCCCCTTGGACCTTGAGATACAGCCAATCCTAAAGGAAATCAACCCTGAATATTCATTGGAAGTACTGATGCTGAAGCTGAGGCTCTAATTCTTTGTCCACCTGATGCAAAGAGCCAACTCACTGGAAAGATTCTGATGCTGGGAAAGATGGAAGGCAGGAGGAGAAGGGGACAGTAGAGGATGAGACAGTTGGATGGCATCACCAACTCAATGGACATGAGTTTTAGCAAGGTCCGGGAGTTGGTGAAGGACAGGGAAGTCTGGTGTGCTGCAGTTGATGGAGTCGCAAAGAGTCAGACATGACTGAGCAACTAAACAACAACAACAACTAAGAAAAACACACTACTGGACAAAATGCAGACTCATTTGTGGACTATAGATAAGGCAGACATTGGTGAAATCATGTATTTATGGTATCTTAAAAACTAAATGTATATGCTCTTAATATATCCAAAGCCAAAGAAGTATTAAATCTAAACAAAATAAATTCTCATATAATGCTGTCCTCAAGTTATTTCCTCTCCGGACATCTGTTTCCTCACCTATAAAATGCTGATAATATCTACCATTCAGTATTATTATAAGGATTAAATAGTAGTACCAGCTGAATCATGAGATAGCAGACAGATGATTTGGGAGTAGGCAGGCACTGAGAAAAAAGTAACTGTGGTATGTGCTAATCCAAATGAATGAGTAAAATCTGAGTCAGAACATATGAAATGTTTCCCTCATACCACAGCTAATCCAGTACAGAGAAGTGTTATGCTTCTGACAGACTTTTAAAATGTTAACTCTGACTAAGGATTACAGTTTCAATATATTTCTCTTATATAGGAAAGTAAATAACAATAATCTTGATTAAAGATTATTGTCTTCTCCACAGGAAACCTTAGCAACCAAATACATGATATTCGCCAGTTTTCTATAACAGGAAAATCGTATCACCCATCATTCAAGCCTTTGGAAAATAGAGATACTTTTTAGAGTCCAGGAAGGCATTATAACATAAGGACAAAAGGCTTAAACTAGCCCTGTCTCAGAGAAACCAGAAAGTAGGATAATTCAATTATCATCATAGCAAAAATAAACAACACAACTAGAAGCCTTCTATCAATTACTTATCTGCCTCACTCGTCCCACTGCAACTACTTTCC
This sequence comes from Cervus canadensis, assembly GCF_019320065.1. Classification (NCBI taxonomy): domain Eukaryota; kingdom Metazoa; phylum Chordata; class Mammalia; order Artiodactyla; family Cervidae; genus Cervus; species Cervus canadensis. The sequence goes on from NC_057392.1 coordinate 83,039,599, forward strand.
TAATCTCCACTCCTTCCAACCTACCCAATGCCTGAAATAAACTCAATTATCTCCAAATCCATCTTATAATTTTTCCTAACACAAAGACTCGACTGTAGAAAACATATGCCTAACATTTTTCAAAAATATTTTGTTTGTTATGTCTTCATACAAGCAACATATGTCATTCTGTAATTTTTTTTAATAAATGTTGCTGATATGGCTCAATGACCTATGATAGCAATAGCACATGCACAGTTTAAGTCACTCATAATGTCAAATTAAAAGAAAATAGTAAGTTTTAAAACATCATGGTATAAAATATAAGCTACTAGCTTCCCCTCCCCAATGTTTTAATATTCATTATTTTAATTATCATATTGTAGGCCTCTTAACTTTGCTAATAGACTACATGAAGCAAAACATAACTCTGGAGAGAATAAACAGAAAAAAGATAGCAAATCCAAAACATAGTTTTTACAACAATATCATTAAAGGCTGTTAAAAAGGACCACAAAAAAAAGACCACAAAATCAAATACATATTTTAAATGAATTAAGCTGCTGACTTCTTTGCAGTCATAAGAATTACACAATTTTGAGTAAAATACACATCATAGATTATTCACAACCCTGTTTATTAAGTAAATTTAATTACATATTTGAAGGATCTCCATCAAGAATAAAAACTAAAGAGTTTTCCTACTCTGACCACAGAAACAAAAAAGTCAAAGAAACTATACTACAATTTACAATGTTATTTTCCCCTCATTCCTTAAATAAATACCTTTCTGATAAATCACTCTAGAAGTCTCTAGAGTACCAAAGCCAATATGGAGATATATTATAACCAAAGAAACATTTGATAAAAAATGTGGCACTCTAGAACACACAATATATAAGTAATAAATGGACAGTAAGATGTCTATTATACCAGATAAATGCTTTCAATATCTACAGAATAGGAAGAATCACCATAACATCCCTACATAAAATGAATTACTGCCCTCAAAAGTCAATTTGTCAAGTTTCTTAATTGGCTAATAAATTCTAAACACATGTAATCAAAATAAATATCCTAATATTTTATCTTTCAAAAAAATAACAACAATACTTCAAATAGTCTCAAGTAGAATACTATAAAATAGACTATATTTACCATAAAATAAAACAACTATAATTAAAATTATATTTATAATTTTTATATTGATTAAACTAACATGGATTCCATGTCAAGATGACATTTTGAACTCAGATATCTACTTTCATCTCCAATTACAAAACAACTAAAATCACACCAAACAGGAGTTAAAAAAAAAAAAAAAAGACATACGCTCAGGGAAAGAGATACACTTTTGAAAAGGGAAGCGTCCACTCGTGGCTTAGTGGTAACAAGAAGCAGAAAACAAGTGCTGACGCTCAGGGCTCTATAAAAACAAGATGACATCAAAGGATCTGGAAACAGACCTAGCTTTCCCCATAAAGTTTCCCATTTATTAAAGAAATTCCACCTCACTGTATTAATGATAGCACATTGACATTCAAGAAATCTTGTAAGTCACACAAAATCTTCAGCCCATCAATTAAATTGTCTGTTACTGTCAATCCAGGAAAATCTGTACATTATCATGAACAACAACAAAAAAGAATCTAGGGAAATCCCTGGAGGTCCAATGGTTAGGACTCTGAGCTCGTGTCACTGGCAAGGGCTTCAGTTCAATCCCTGAATCTAACATTCATACAAAGCAACTAGAAGAAAACAAGCAAAGTTAGACCCAAAGTTTTTAACTGATAACAAATACACACCACAAAAAAACAGAGCAGAAGAGACTATAACATTCAAATATGAATTGTGGTTGTTGTTCAGTTGCTAAGTTATGTCTGACAATTCTTTGAGGCCCCATGGACTGTAGCACACCAGGTTCCTCTGAACTCCACTATTTCCCAGAGTTTGCTCAAATTCATGTCCATTGAGTCAATGATGCTAACTAACCATATTACCCTTCTTCTTTAGCCTTCATTATTTTCCACCATCAGGGTCTTTTTCAATGATTCAGCTATTTGCATCAGGTGGTCAAAGTATTGGTGCTTCAACATTAGTCCTTCCAATGAATATTCAGGGTTGATCTCCTCTAGGATTAACTAGTTTGATTTCCTTTCGGTCTACCGGACTCTCAAGAGTTGTCTCTAGCACCACAATATGAAAGCATCAATTCCTCAGCACATAGCCTTCTTTACGGTACAAATCTCACATCCATACATGACTACTGGAAAAACCAGAGCTTTGACCATACGGACCTTTATCACAAAAGTGATGATTTTGCTTTTTAGTATGCTGTCCAGGTTTGTGACAGCTTTCCTTTCAAAGAACAAGAATCCTTCAATTTCATTGCTGCAATCACCATGTGCAATGATTTAGGAGGACTGTTTGGTGATGTCCATGTGTAGAGTCATCTCTTAAGCTGTTGGAAAAAGGTGTTTGCTATGACTAGTGTGTCTCTTGGCAAAACTCTGTTAGCCTTTTCCCTGCTTCGTTTTGTATTCCAAGGCCAAACTTGCCTATTATTCCGGGTATCTCCTGACTTCCTACTTGTGCATTCTAATCCCCTATGATGAAAAGGACTTTTTTTTTTTTGGTGTTAGTTCTAGGTCTTATAGGCTTTCATAGAACCACTCAACTTCAGCTTCTTTGGCATTACTGGTTGGGGCATAGACTTGGATTACTGTGACGTTGAACGGTTTGCCTTGGAAATGAACCGAGATCATTCTGTCACTTTCGAGGCTGCACCCAAGTACTGCATTTCAGACTCTTTTGCTGACTATGAGGGCTACTTCATTTCTTCTAAGGGATCCTTGCCCACAGTAGTAGATATTAATGGTCACCTGAATTAAATTCGCCCATTCCTGTCCATTCTAGTTCATTGATTCCTCAGATGTCAACGTTTAATCCTGCCATCTCCTGCTTGACTATGTCCAATTTACCTTGATTTATGGACCTAACATTATTCCAAGTTCCTAGGCAATATTGTTCTTTACAGCACTGGACTTACTTTTACCACCAGACACATACACAACTGAGTGTCATTTCTGCTTTGACCCAGCTGTTTCTTCTTTCTGGAGCTATTAGTAATTGCCCTCTGCTCTTCTCTAGTAATATATATTGGACACTTTGCAATTTTAGGGAGCTCATCTTCCAGTATCATACTTTTTGCCTTTTCATACTGTTCATGGGATTATCACAGCGAGAATACTAGACTGGGTTACCATTTCCTCCTCCAGTGGACCACATTTTGCCAAAACTCTTCACTGTGACTTGTCGGTCTTGGCTGGCCCTACATGGCATGGCTCATAGCTTATGATGGGCCATAAAGTTAATCTCAACACATTTCAAAGTTGAAAGGTCTTCAGTCTTTGGTCTCTAACAATAGTGAAGAAAAAAGAAAGAAACAAAAGACAACTAGAAAAGCCTCTAAATGTTTGGAAATAAAGTAACATATTTCTATATAACACACAAGAAAGGTGAAGTCACAGTTTTATTTGAACTAAATGAAAACTAAAATATGGCACATCTAAAATGTGTAGGCTATAGCTAAAGTACAAAAAAGAGGATTTGTAGCATTGAATACATGTATTAGAAGAGAATGAAGCTAAAATAAATGATCTAAGCTTCCATCTCAAGGAATTAAAAAAAGAATGGAAAACTATACTCAATGAAGTTAAAATGAACCAGGGGATAAGGGGTAGGAGGAATAAATTGGGAGACTGGGATGATATATAGACACTACTATGTATAAAACAGGTAACTAATAAGGACTTACTGTGTAGCACAGGGAACTCTACTCAATACTCTATAATGACTTATGTGGGAAAAGAATCTAAAAAAAGAGTGTGTACTTAGCCGCTCAGTCGTGCCCAACTCTTTGTGACCCTATTGACTATAATCGATGGGATTCTCCAGGCAAGAATACTGGAGTGGGTAGCCATTCCCTTCTCCAGGGAATCTTCCCAACATAGGAATCAAACCCGGGTCTCCTGTATTGCAGGCAGATTTTATATATATATAAAACAAATTCACTTTGGTGTATACCTGAAACTAGGACAACACTGTAAATCAACTATACTCCAATAAAAAAAAATTTTTAAAAAGATGGTAAAAGGAAAGAAACTTGAAAAGCAAAAAATGAATTAACCAGAATATCAAGAAAGACAAAGTTGATTTTTTGAGAAGATTAATAAAACTGATAAATCTTTGGTGGAAATGACAAAGAAAAATAAATCACAAATAAAATAATTGTTCCTGTAGTTAAATGGCCTTTTGCCCATAAGCATTAAAAGCTATGGAAATAGGTCCCCCCCCCCCCCACTATAAACAAGTAGAAAAGCAGACAAAATGTGTTTAACAACTATGTCAGACATTGGACAAATGGCAGCATAGAAATGTGATTCCCTAAGAAAAGGCAAACAAAAAATGGGAACCCTGGGATTGCCCTGGTTTACTGCCATAAGCAAGTTTCCAATCCACAGAGCATGGAGAGAAAGATTCATAGACTTGCTGAGCTAGGGAGACAGAGACAAACCTTCAAAAAGACCAAGGTACTAAATTTTCTAAGGCATTATACCAAAGAGGAGAAGTTGGACAGGAAGAGGGACTCTCCAGAAATCTGCAGAGGCTCTTTAGTTCTTTGACAAATTCCAATCTACAAATATGTGAGATTAAATTCCGAGAGACCATGAAAAAATACACTGGACAGCAATACAAATTCAGAATATCATATGGGAGAGAAATAGTGTTCTATCAGTCAGAGTTGAGACACTTTGTACATAAGGTATTGTATGGAGCCAAGTATTAATTTTGGAGCTAAATTAGCCCATAGAATAACGGTACTCTGGATCCATCCTAACAAAGCTGAAAAGCAAGCCTTGATATTGTCAAAATACTACCTGGTGAAGTTAGATCATTGCTACACGAGGGCTTACTATATTATTCTCTATTTTAATGAATGCTTAAAATTTTCCATTCAAAGGCTAAAAAAAATTATTTGAAACATCATGCCTTCTTTATGGTACAACTCTCACATTCATACAAGACTACTGGAAAAACCATAGCCTTGACTAGATGGACCTTTGTTGGCAAAGCAATGTCTCTGCTTTTTAATATGCTAAGTTGGTCATAACTTTTCTTCCAAAGAGCAAGTGTCTTGATTTCATGGCTGCAGTCACCATCTGCAGTGATTTTGGAGCCCCCCAAAAGAGTCTTTCACTGTTTTCCCATCTATTTGCCATGAAGTGATGGGACCAGATGCCATGATCTTAGTTTTCTGAATGTTGAGTTTTAAGCCAAGTTTTTCACTCTCCCCTTTTACTTTCATCAAGAGGCTCTTCAGTTCCTCTTCCCTTTCTGCTATAAGGGTGGTGTTATCTGCATATCTGAGGTTATTGATTCCCAGCAATGCTGATTCCAGTTTACTTTTCATCCAGCCAGACATTTCGCATGAGGTACTCTGCACGTACGTTAAATAAGCAGGGTGACAATATATAGCCTTGACGTACTCCTTTCCCAATTTGGAGCCAGTCTGTTGTTGTTCCATGTCCGGTTCTAACTCTCACTTCTTGACCTGCATACATGCTTCTCAGGAGGCAGGTAAGGTGGTCTAGTATTCTCATCTCTTTTAAGAATTGTCCAGTTTGTTGTGATCCACACAGTCAAAGGCCTTAGTATTGTCAATGAAACAGAAGTAGATGTTTTCCTAGAATCCTCTTGGCTTTTTCAATGATCCAACAGATATTGGCAATTTGATCTCGGGTTCCTCTACCTTTTCTAAATCCAGCTTGAACATGTGGAAGTTCTTGGTTCATGTACTGTTGACGCTTAGCTTGGAGAATTTTGAGCATTACTTTGCTAGCATGTGAAATGAGTGCAATTGTGCAGTAGTTTGAATATTCTTTGGTCCTGCCTTTCTTTGAGATTGGAATTAAAACCGACCTTTTCCAGTTATACCAAAAGACTATTTCAAATATACCCAATGACAAAATGCTATTTTGTTAGAAAATACACACATTCTGAATTTTAACTAAGATAAATTAAGTGCACTAATATTCTTCAGCTTTGGTCACTAACAGTCTACATCTACCTCACAGATATTTATCTGGATCAGTACTGTTGCCAAATCAAGGTTAACTGTCCTTACTTAGCACAGAGGATAGAGCCTCTAGCTGTTGTAGACCAAGTATTTGTAAACAGGGATTATCTGTGTATCCCTGTAATTCCCTATTCATAGTGCCCTAACTGAAGAAGAATCTATCTTATCAAAGTTTCAGATACATTTACTTGGACCTAAAACTTACACTTACTTTCACTTTTTTCTCCTTCTATTTGCCATGAAGTGATGTGGCAACCCACTTCAGAATTCTTGCCTGGAGAATCCCATGGACAGAGGAGATTTGCAGGCTACAGTCCATAGTGTTGCAAAGAGTTGGACACAATTGAAGAGACTTAGCACAACACAGCATGGCACAGATGGGACCAAACGCCATGATCTTAATTTTTTTAATGTTGCGTTTCAACCCTGAATATTCATTGGAACGACTGATACTGACACTGAGGCTCCAATACTTTGGCCACCTGATACGAAGAGCCAACTCACTGGAAAAGACCCTGATGCTGGCAAAGATTGAATGCTCTAAAATATAATACACTTGTTTAGTACATCTCTTATATAGCAATATTATAGGGCATAACATTTGCCCCTATTGTTAGTAAGGATCTTCTACATGCTAAGAAGTATGCCAACTGTATTTATCTATTTTATCTCTTTTAATTTTCCAGACTATTTAAACAGAGAGTTGTTACTTTCATCTCCTTTTGGCATTTGGAGGAACTTTTTTTTGGCGGGGGAACAGACAACTTGGGGTTTTTTTCTTTGGTTTGGTTTGAGTTTTGCTTTGAGAATACTGAACTCTGAAAAGTTCAGAGGTCAGAGCAAATGTGCGATAGAGCTGAAATTTGAACACAGGTCTGTCCACATCCTTTCAACTACAGCCCACTGTCAGTAAGATCTGATTGCAGTATCATTTTCAAATAGAATCTATAAAGCAGAAAATAAATATCTACAGATTCACTTCTAAAATATTATTAAAAAATTTAACCCCACTTTATTATAGGTAGATCCATTCAGCTAAATATCTTACAATTAGCCATGTCAATCTTCAAAAATTCCCAATCATCATCTCTAGCCCCCATTTTTTTAGAGATGATATTAAAAGGTAGAATTGGGAAGGAAAAAAAGCAACAGAAAAATGCAGAATGCCGGTGCCTCCCCTCTAAAAAAGCATATAACCCACCCACTATGCCAAAGGTTAAGTCATTTAGTCAAGTTCAAAGATCTTCAAAGACTTCTTAGATCCAGATAAGCCCATATGTTACCAAAATTCTGCAAAAAAGCTATTACTTTCCAATCTGCTTCTCATGTTTAAGATACAGAACACACAGATGCTTGGCATCACTCATCAGTCTTCCTAAATTTTCACACCAGATAATCAAGGTCCACCAGTAACTTTCCTATCTGAAAGTCCTAGAAATGTCTTTATTCCATCAGTGTTTGGTTCACTTGTTAAATCTGAAAGTAACCATAAAAGACCATTCAGTTACTGTACAATAAGTGTTAATTTGCTAATTTCTTCACAGGTAATCAATTAAAATGTAAAATATTGGATAAAATTAGTTGCACTAAACTTAACAGCTGCTCCATAAGCATAATTAGTTTCACAAGGGCCATATGTATTCTGAACAGAGACAGAGTTGAAACAAATAGACAGATTTTAAGTAAGTTCGAGAAAATCTGCATTTAATTAGCAGGTGGGCACTACAACTGCATAACGTTTTTATACATTTATATTTATGAAGTGACAGAAGATCTAAAGGCTTTTTAAAATGGCGTTTATTGTTTGAATGGGAACTGTTTTGCTGCATGCTAAAGTGATTTAAATCCTTATAGCTCTGCTTTGAAAAAAATCATAAATGGTGAAAGAAAACATGTGGAAAACTGTAAAACTAGAAAGAATTTGCGACAAAAAACAGATACACATACCATAACTAAAAGGAAACTACACTTAATTAAATGTACACTACATCTGGAATATCAGCCTAATAAAACGTGAAACTATTAATTTTCATTGTTCTAAAGGAAATGAGGTCAGTGTCATTTAATAATTCCTCCAATTACATTGGACTAACTCATTGGACTGTATGTTCTGGACACCATCTAATCTTAAAATGCTATATACTTTACAATATCCTTAAGTCAAATTTTTAAATAAAAGCATTTAAATTACAAAGGAGTAAAAGAATAAAATCAGCAAATGAAATTCTTTAGCTGCTGGTAGCTACCAGTATTATATTATAAACATTATATCTTTTGGATAAGGTTTTTCATGAATGCCCATAAGTATGAGATCACACTTATTAGTTCTTATCAGCACTAAAATAATCATTTTAAATTTAAAAGTAGAACATATAATTTTAAAAATGAAAATGATGTTTACCTGGCCAATAATTTCATTAGTAGTCTATATTTATCATTAGCAAGTCTAAAATTATATAAAAATAAGATTTTTTTTCAAAGGTGAAGTGCTTTTTAAAGTCTTTAATTAAAAGAACAATAATATTTGAAGAGAAAATGCATAGTTTTCCAAAATAAAGTAGAACAATGAAGCAAATTCCTGCACTGTCTGTATGTGTTAGGGAAAGTTAGGAAAATGCTTGCTTATCAACTGAGTGAACTAAGACCTTAAAATTTTACTTTCTTCATCCAGCTAAATAATGCAGCATTCTACTTACATATCAAAGACACTAAACTTTAAAATTTTCTTTAAATAATAAGGCTGTTACGCACAAGTTTAAATTATCAAACATGAATTTTAATTTGGGCGTCCTATTTTTAGAAATAAAAATATATCAACTTAACACACTTTCTAATTAGCAAAACTTAAACTTGCACATGAAACTTTTAAGTCTTCATGGAATCCTTGTATCAAAGCAAAGTCTTTAAAAATAATAACTATAATTGCAAAATATAACTGTGTATATTATTAACATTAATAATAATTATTTAATGTTCAAAATTAAAAGAGAAAAAAATACAGATCACTCTACTCACAATAATTAAGTTTTTTAATATTAAAATTGTCCTTTAAAAGGTTACTTCCTTATTCATATATACAAAAACTCAAATAAAAATCTTGCTATACTCTTACTATATAGCAAATTCTATTATAAAGCTGAAAGAAGAACTTAAGATACTAAGAACTTAAGATACTAGTTCTAAGTTATCTACTAAAAATTTTTTTTTAATTATTTTTAAAAAGCCTCAAGCAACTTGCTGCAAGACTTCATTAAATGCAACCACATAAAACAGAATTTAAGAGGAACGGACTGACAACTTACAAATCAGATTTCATTCTGCTGCCTTTAACTTAGATTTCCAATTCCCTTGTTTACTGCTGTTTTTTCATATACATGAAAAAGTTTTAAATTGCTTATGTCAATATTTTAATTGCCAGACAAAGGCTTATTTAATGGTAATAAAGAATCAAAAAAAGCAAGACACCTAGGGCATGAAACTTATCTCAATGGTCACCATATTTTATAAATAAAAACATAATCAGGAACATACATCCAGCATTATTGTTTTTTGTATTGTACTGTATACTCAGGCACCAGAAGCAAGAATATCTGAAATCAAGGAGCATGTTAGTTTATTTCTTGATTTGGGTGAGTACTTCAAAAATAATCCTAGTGTGAGTTTCCCTCCCCCACCCAATTAACAGTATAATAGGAAGCAGAGGAGATTTTTTAGAAAGAGACAGAGTCTCTGTCTTTAAGGTGCTGTTCCAAGATACAAGAAGAAACAAAAAAAAAGACAGAAATGTAAAAGGACATCTATAGTTAACTGAAAATTCAAAAATCTTATTTTTTTCTGGATTTTCCGTCTAGATCTTTATTACATGTTTCCAGGGATTTGATAAAGTTATTCCCAAATTCAAGTTCAAGATGCAGTGTAGACAATTGATTGTACTATTGGAAACAACATCAACAAGTAAAAAAAGTAAACTTAAAAGTGAGAGCCCATCTCAACAGCATCTAGCATGTGTGGCTTTTTATCAACAATGAAACTAAAAAGAAATTTTTAGTTTAGGCTCATATTCAAATTTATAAATTATCATTTTACCTTTTTTACTTTTATATAACTCCTTTTGTTTTTTTCAAAGGGCCTTGATAAGAAGAAATGGTTTCAATACGTAGTTACATCTATTTTAAGCTGGTATTTTCCTTTCTAAACAAGACAAGCAAAACCATAATTTCCTAACTAAATCATTATTATAATGAATAGCCCATAAACTCACTAGAAGATCAACTTACACAGATAATACAAAGGTATTTCTTTTTTCAAGCCCAAGCCATCATTGATTTCCATCTTCCTTCTGATTAAGGGGAAAAGAGGCTACATATTTTTTAAAATAACTGCAAGTGTCATTTGACTTTAACTTGGTATTAAAAAAATAAAGAATATGAAAACCCAGTTTATTCTCTTGAAAATAGTAAGATAAAAAACACTTTATTCTCCCGAAATGTATTTTCAAAATCCTCCAATTATCACACAGAGTTTCCCTTACAGATAATGAAATAGAGAGCAAGATATTTTCCCATTAAATTACTTACATTTATCTGCATTAATACAGGTTAAAGAGGAGGAGTGTTAGAGTTGGAAGCACAGACAATTGACAATTTAATGTAGAAGAATATGTAATTAAGTTAAAATCAGACACTGGGAACCATCAAATTAGAATGGTGTGGGATCACATAGCCTACTATTCAAAACCACACACTCTAACTGTATTACTACACAGCTCAGTACACTGTGTCATAACTGATACTCCTCAAGTCACCAGTAAAAACATAATACAACTGGACTTGAACTTCCTTTATATACACTTAAAAAAAAAAAAACAACTGCTACTCATGAAAAATAAAACCTGAGATACCTATCCTCAGAGGAGGAATAGTATTCAAAAAGATTAAGTCAGGAAAAAAGGAATTCTAATTATTATTTGAAACACTCTACAGAATGCAAAACACTCAATGTGAGCAAAAAGAAGCTTAAAATAAAAAGCTTTTCACTCATATTCTCTAAGTATTTTCCATTACACATAGGCTACATTAACTCTGAGAGTTTGGGGAAACCTAAAAGACTACCTTAAGTACTCATGATTGGGCTTGAGTAAGCCAGAGTTTGGAATATCAAAGATTATGTCATGAAGGGATTAAAAACAAAGTTCATAATCTCAGGCCCTCTGACAAGCCAATATGAACTTGTGGGGAGTTGCCCTACAATCTTAACAAAAGGCATTTATAAAATTAGCTTATGTTCATTAAGTTTCAGGTACATGTTTCTGACACTATGAACTTTATAAATAATTTGGGATTAATTTATAAAATTCAAAAGACAGAAACACACCAGATACCTTCCTGCCTTATGGCCTTTGCACTGGCTCTTCTCACAATCTTATTGTTCTCCAGACATTTCAGATTCCCTCATCTCCTTCAAACCTCTACCCAAATGTCATCTTTTCAGTAAATTCTATCCTTTTCACTTTGCTAAACAGTAAAACCCAACCTCTCCTCTGATCTGCACAACTCCCAATGTCTTGTTCTGTTTCTCTTTTTATCACTGCATTAAACCTAATATCTATATAATTTGCTCGTTATATTTATTATTCATCAACTATCCTCCCTGCTAGAAATAAAGCTCTACAAGAGCAATTTATTTCATTTACTGATACATCCCAAGTGGTAAGAATTATGCCTGTCACAAAGAACAGTCGAATATTTGTTAAAAATGAATAAATTCATATACTTTCTCAATTTTCCTTTCTTCCAATTTAATCTCACATGATTATTTAATTTTTCCTTAATAAATTCACTTAAATATCTGTTATCTAATTTATTTCTCATGTCTAAATATTAAAAATTAATGACATTTTCTCTTCTTTCTAATAAAATATTATATGTATTATAAGAAACAGACAAGTTATAACACTATATACTATTTATATGATAACACCTAGGAAAACTTATAAGGAAAATTTTAATAAAGTGAGGTCTTTTATCATTATTTTTCAACAAAACAAATGCATCTATTCCCAACTTTACACAAAAGCTGACATTTGCAACATTTTTTCTACTCTGGGACAACCCTGCCATCATACGGTCTCCAGTACAGACAAATTACCCCAGATGATAGGAATTTTCTCACATATCTAGAATTCTAAGTTCCAAGAAAGATCCTTGCTATGCCACATTCACCAAATTAATTTTGTTCCCTTGTCTATAGAACCCTAATTAACATAAAGTGCTCCTCAACACATTTTGAAAAAAGTATTTCATAAACTTTCAGGACCCGAAATGGTTTTGCTGAAATTTACTTCAGTGACTCACTATGGCCACCCGAGGAGCTTTTAAAAATATACACATGGCAAAACAAACTTTGACCTACACTTCATATCTTACACAAAGATTGATTCAAAGTAGATCAATCTTTGACTTCCTTAAATGTAAAACATAAAACTGCAAAACTTTGAGAAGAAAACATAAGAGAAAAAGCTTTATAATCTAGTGCTGGGCAAAGGGTTTTTAGATTTGATATAAAAAAATAATCCATATAAGGAAAAATTGATAAACTGGACATCATCAAAACTTAAAAGCCTTTGCTCCATTAAAGACACTGTGAAAAAATGAAGAGACAAGCTAGAGGCTGGGAAAAATATTTGCAAACCATGTATCTGACAAAGGACTAACATCAAAAATATACTAAGAATTCTTAAAATACAAAGAAAAAATTCCATTAGAAAATTAATGGAAGTTTCACCAAAGGGAATATACAGGTAACAAAACACATGAAATGATGTTCAACATCACTAACCATTAGGGCAATGAAAATTACAACCATGAAATCACTAAATACCTATCAGAAAGGCTAAAATTAAAAAAACAGTAACATCAAATGCCAGCAAAGATGCAGAAAAACTAGATGACTTATACAATACTAGCTGGAATGTAAAAATGGTACAACCACCATGGAAAACAGTATGTCAGCTTCTTACAAAACTAAACATGCTACTACTGTGATCTCACAATTGTGCTCTGGGGCATTTATTCCACAGAAATTAAAACATATTCACAAAAAATCTCTTCATGAGTCATCATAGCAGCTTTTTTTAATAATAGCCAAAATGTGTAAGTAATCCAGACATACCTAATAGGTAAACAAACAAACAAAACAAAAAAATGATGGTATATCCATACAATGGAATACTACCCAGCAATAAAAAGAACAGATGTTGATGCATGCAACAACTAAGATAAATCTTCAGGGAAATATGCTGGGTGAAAAAAGCCAATCCCAAACCTTCCAAATTATATAATTCCATTCCATAATATTCTTAAATGACAAGAATTATAGAAGAACAGATTGGATGCCATGATTTAAGAAGTGGATACAAGCAAAAGGGAGGAAGGCAAATATGACTATAAACAGCAACATGAGGGAATCTTGTGGTGGTGGTGGCGGTGGTTTAGTCGCTAAGTCGTGTCCAACTCTTGCGACCCCATGGACTGCAGCCCGCCAGCCTCCTCTGTCCACGGCGATTCTCCAGGCAAGAATACTGGAGTGGGTTGCCAGGTCCTTCTCCAGGGGATGTTCCCAACCCAGGAATCAAACCCGGGTCTCCTTCATTGCAGGAGACCTGCAATGAAGGTTCAAAAGCTGAACCTAAAATTCATACGGAAAAATAAACATCCAATAATACTGAGGAAAACAGTAAAAAACAAACAAAACCAAGAAAGGATAATGGATGAAAAAAACTCCATTCACAATAACAACTTAAATATAAATACTGAGGAATAAACAACAAAAAATGTTCAAAATATAATTAAAAAAAAAAAGAAGAAGAAGAACTATAAAGCACTCATGAAACACACACAGGAACAAATGGTAAGACATTCCTTTTCATTCAGTTAGGCCATCTCAGCTTCATCAAGATGTCAGTTCTTAAGCTAATTTACAAATTTAATACAATCCCAATAAAAATTCCAATGAGCACTTCTGTGGCGCTAGAAAAGCTGAACCTAAAATTCATATGGAAAAATAAACATCCAATAATATCTAGGAAAACAGTAAAAAACAAACAAAACAAAAAACAGAACTATTAAGAGGAATAGACCCACCAGATATTAAAACTTGGTACAAAGCCTCTAGAGTTAGAATGAACTTCTACTGGCACATGAACAGACAAACAAAAGGAATGGAACAGAAAGTCTACAAATAGACCCAACTACATAAAAATCTAGTATATGATAAAGGTGATAACTATTGTGGTAAAGCCAATATTTTAAAAAATGGCTTAGGGGGTAGCTGCATGATTATTTGGAAGAAAATTAGATTAGATATATCCAACACTCCATATACAGGAAGAAACTCCAAATGGATCAGAGATCTAAACACAAAAATAAAACTCAAAAAAGTGCTACAAGAGCACATAGGTGAATTCCCCTACAATGTGTGTATAGGAAAAGGCTGTCAGACTCTGATCAGAATTCTAGAGAAAAAGATAGTTAAATTTGACTCAAATTGGGAGAAAAAAATTGCAAATTTATTACAGATAAAGAACTAGTATTCCAATTAAAAACCAAGTAGTGGGGGGGAAAAAAAGCAGAAGAAAATGAAATGCTGCTTTCAAAAAACTTATAAAACACAAGGGCAGAGAAAGTTTGACAGAATACGAATAAAAAGAGATCTACCAGGCAAACACTAACCAAAATATTCATATCAGACAAACTAGATCTTAAGGCCAAAAGCATTTACTACAACAGAAGACAGACATTTTATAATGAGGAAAGCTCAGGATAATTATAATTCTATATTTGTAGGGATGCATAATAATACATGCCTCAAGAAACATTAATATAAAGCAAGGAGAAAAGAGCCCACACACTGCAATGAAGACCCAACAAAGTCAAAAGAAAAAAAAAAAACACAGCTTTGAAAAAGTTTGGCATTAAGCTGACATACAAGCACGAATTCAAAGATATTCTTAATATCGTATTTCTCAGCCTCAGTACTGTAAACAGATATGTTTTTGCAATAATTTATTGAGCTGAACACATGATTTTTGCACTTTTATCTGTTATCTGATACAAATAAAAAGCTTTAAGTAAATAAACTTCATCTATCCTACCTCCTGGCCCTCATCTTTCTGGAATATTTTCCTAGATACTAGATTCAGGTTAACTTTGAAAGTCCAACTACTTAATCTTAAAGCAACCCTTTATTAAGCACCTATCAAAATTCCCAGCACTAAGCTAAGTCTTGACATTAAGCTACAGTGCCAATGGCGAGATAAAATATACCATCTTGCACTCTTGGTTTCTTTATTCTTTTTTCAGTAACTTTATTGAGATATATGTTACATATTATAAAATTCATCCACTTTTTTGTGTCCAATTCATTAGCTTTTTAGTAGTTTTACCAAGTTGTGCAACCACCAACATAAATTAGTTTTAGATCATTTCATTACCCCTAAGATTTTTCATATTCATTTACTATTAATCCCCATCCCCCACCCAACTCTAGGTAATCACTAACCTGTGTTCTGTCTTTACACATTTGCCTTTTCTGAACATTTAAATAAATGGAATGATATAATATTTGATCTCTTGTAATTGGCTTCTTTCACTTAGCATAGT
Source organism: Cervus canadensis (assembly GCF_019320065.1). Classification (NCBI taxonomy): domain Eukaryota; kingdom Metazoa; phylum Chordata; class Mammalia; order Artiodactyla; family Cervidae; genus Cervus; species Cervus canadensis. The sequence goes on from NC_057392.1 coordinate 83,055,376, forward strand.
ACTTCTGAGGTCCATTGATTCACAGCAGATACCAGAGGCTTGGACCTTTTCACTGCTGAATAATATTCCACTGGGGGAACAGACCACACTTTTCAACTAGTCATCAGCTGGTGGGCATTTGGATAGTGTCCACCTTTAGACTAATAAATAATGCTGCTGAGAATATTCATATACAGGTCTTTGTGTGGATACATGTTTTCATTTCTCTTGGGCAGATCCCTAAGAGTGGGTTCATATGGCAAATTTATGTTTATCTTTTTTGGTTAACCCCTAATGCATATTCAGTGATATGTTGTATATACACAAAAAGTCTGAATAGGAAGTAAGCATGGTAGTCAGGGAAGGCTATAGAGAATATAACGCTTGAGGTTAACCTTTGAATTTGGTAACAAATAATCAGGATTTTATCAAAAATAAGTATCACTTCAAATTCATGCTTAATGAGAAGCATGTACCTACTTTGCTAAAGCATCAGATTCTGCACAGCTAGGAAAAGTTAATAGACATTGGAAGGATGTAAGCAAAATGATCCATATGCTCCAGGCCCACCAATCACATATATTTAAATGTTAACCTCAAAGTGTTAATAAAATTAACAATAATTTCAAATAAAGACTACTAATCAGATCATGGCATCTGGTCCCATCAGTTCATGGCAAATAGATGGGGAAACAGTGGAAACAGTGGCTGACTTTATTTTTTCGGGCTCCAAAATCACTGCAGATGGTGATTGCAGCCATGAAATTAAAAGACGCTTACTCCTTGGAAGCAAAGTTATGACCAACCTAGACAGCATATTAAAAAGCACAGACATTACTTTGCCAACAAAGGTCCATCTAGTCAAGGTTATGGTTTTTTTCAGTAGTCATGTATGGATGTGAGAGTTGGACTATAAAGAAAGCTGAGTGCAGAAGAATTGATGCTTTTGAACTGTGGTGTTGGAGAAGACTCTTGAGAGTCCCTTAGACTGCAAGGAGATCCAACCAGTCCATCCTAAAGGAGATCAGTCCTGGGTGTTCATTGGAAGGACTGATGTTGAAGCTGAAGCTCCAATACTTTGGCCATCTGATGCGAAGAGCTGACTCATTGGAAAAGACCCTGATGCTGGGAGGGATTGGAGGCAGGAGGAGAAGGGGACAACAGAGGATGAGATGATTGGATGGCATCACCGATTCAATGGACATGGGTTTGGGTGGACTCCAGAAGTTGATGATGGACAGGGAGGCCTGGCGTGCTGTGGTTCATGGGGTCACAAAGAGTCGGACATGACTGAGCAACTGAACTGAACTGAACCATTTTTAACACTAAAAAAAAAAATAGATTAAACATCTTAAAAGATGAAAACCTGTGAATAACTGTATTTAATTTTAGGAAATTTTAGCCCTGAAAACACATTCCCTGAATTAAAATGTGAGTAAACACATGCTAACTAACCTTTTTAACCTAGAGCCATCAATTAAATCAACCAGCAACCAAGCTAACTTAATAACTTTGGAGGAAAGATGTACTGCTAACATATTTTTTTTCCCTTAATGTGTGGCTCGATACAACATGGGAAAGTTCTTTAAAAAGTTATCTTCGTAACTGCAAAAGAAAAGGAACACTTTTTCTCATTTCTTATTTTTCCCTGTTGGGTACAATAGAAAATATACCAATGCATATTTGAGTGACAAAGTACAACAAATATATATGAAAAAGATAAATATTTCACTCAATAGTAAAATCAAGAACAGTTAAAACAATTCTTCATATGTTTTAGCAGTTTCATTAACATGTGTGGTTTTGTTTATCTTTTTTGGTGTCACAAAGCTTTTTAACTCTAAAAATGTATGTCTTTTATAAAACTTTGGAAAACTTTGGCTACTACTTGTTGAAATATGTTTTCTGTCAGCTTCTCTTTTCTCATTCTGGAACTATAATTACAGGCATGTTAGATGTTTTGTTATTGTTTCACACATTTCTGAGTTTTCATTCATTGTTTTTTAAATATTTTTCTGATTATTTTTCAGATTGGATTATTTGTTTATCTTCAAGTTCACTGACTCTTCTCTGTCATTTTACCCATTCAGTAAGCCTCTTACCTTGGATATTATATTTTTCAGTTCTAAAATTTCCAATTTTTTCTTTTATAGTTTCTACCTCTGCTGAAAAAGTCTATCTTTCAATTAATTTCAAAGCAATTTACTTTACCTCATGCACATAGTTATAATAGCTATCTTAAAGTCTTCATTTGACTTTAATTCCAATATCTGGCTCATTTCAGAGTTGGCATGTGTTGGCTGTCTTTTCCCTTAAATACTGGTCACATTTTTCTGGTTTTTCGTATGTTAAGTACTTTTGGCTTATATCCTGGACATTTTGAATATTATGTTGCAAAATTCTGAGTCCTGTTAAAACCTTTTGCAGAATGTTGATTTTGTCATTTGTTTCAGCCAGCAATTTACCTAGTTAGGTTTAAATGAAAAGTTCTGCTTCACCTTCTGGAGGTGTGGTTCCAATAGTTCAGTTTTCAAAGTTCTTGTTATGTTGCTTTGACCCTGTCTACTCAGGTGTACCTCAGAGATAAGCCCAGGCCTTGTGCCAGTCATACACAGAATGATTCCTTTCTCTGGTTCTCTTCTTCCTGGGATTACCTCCATACTCTTCAGCTTCCAGGAGCTCCTTTTTCTATCCTCTGGCAAAAAAAGCTTTTCTTAGAGCTTTAGCTGCCTCTGGGCTGCCATCATGCAGTTCTGCATGAATAGTATGTCTCTTAAGGCAAACAAAGCAACAAGAGAAAAGATGAAGAAAAAATACCAGACGCTACAGTCCATATCTGGGGCTGCCCTCAGGTCAGGATCAGGAGAGGAAAGTGAAAAAACCAAACAAGCAAAAAACAAACAGTGCCTGGCTCTCAGGGTCTCCTTTTTCCTTCCTCTACTCAGAAATAAGAGATTTCTCTGAAGAGATTTTGCTGCTACTGTGTAATCTGGCAAAGAGGATTTCCCTGGGTCAAATCTGGGACAGTAAAGAGGAAATAAAAATGGGCAATTCAGCATACGTGGGTCATTTCACCAAGTTTTGACTATCATCTTCTATCTACCTGCTATTGTTTCCAAGCTGTAAAGGAGTTTCTTTTAGCATTTTGTCCAGAAGATTAGCTATAATCAGTTAAAGTGCCATTTCCTTCTCCAAGTTAAAGTGAAGTGAAAGTGAAAGTCACTCAGTCATGTCCGACTCTTTGCCACCCCAGGGACTACACAGTCCATGGAATTCTCCAGGCTAGAATACTGGAGTGGGTAGCCTTTCCCTTTTCCAGGGGATCTTCCCAACCCAGGGATTGAACCCAGGTCTGCCGCATTGCAGGTGGATCCTTAACCAGCTGAACCAGCAGGGAAACCCAAGAATACTGGAGTGGGTAGCCTAACCCATCTCCAGCGGATCTTCCCAATTCAGCAATCAAACCAGGGTTTCCTGCATTGCAGGTGGATTCTTTACCAGCAGAACTACATGGGAAGCCTATGATCAGTTAAACAGACAGGCTAAGTGGACTTCTATCTTTTCAAGATTGATACACTAGATCCTTCAAGCACCATAAATTCAAAGGACTTCACATGTATAATTTCTTATTTATACCCACACATATTGTTAAAAAAAATTGTGTGTGTATATATATACACACACACAATAAAGTAAAATAAAACTTTAATAGAGAGAATAAGAATAAAGGAAAAGAAAAATTAAACAGAACTAGAGGTTAATATGCAGATCAGAATATAAGGCTCTACATTTGCTAGAGTTACACCAGAAATCTGGATTCAACTTTCTAACACCTAGCTGAAAACAAGACAGAACATAATGTTCATAGAATAAACACAAATCAAGCTATCAAATCAGATACAACTATCCCTATCCTTGAGCTCATTCTTAAAAAAAAAAAAAAACCCTCTAAGGAATTTCACAGAGCAATTTGCAATAACTTCCCTAAATACAGGCCACACTCCAAAAGACAATCAGTACAATCAATTCCAGAGGTCAATATGAGTCCAGATATAAGATTCAGGCTTAAATAAGAAGTGGATTTTAAACTAAAAAAAACAAAAAAAAGATACACTACATAGCCTTCAGGAATTTCTCCATAACATGGTTCTTCTTAGCAAAGCTTTTGAAAAGTTCTGCACTGCAGTGAGTTTGAGATTGTATTCCCTGACAAGTACCTGGTAGGCAACTATCCTATGTGACCACTGTGGGTACAGAAACCTACATGTGAAAGTCAACCCAGATGGAGACAGAAGCAGCATTCTCTTACAGAAACAGGCTCATAATGAGAAAGACTAGAGTCAGAACAGCAGAAATAAACCCACTCCACTCATGAGGTAAATCAAGAGAATCACCTAAAGCTAGAGCCAAGTTTCAAACATAATGTAATGCTGAATCTTCTCAAGTTATATTTTTAAATGGCAATCAAAACAAAAATTTGGTATCAACACTTTTAAACTAGGAGAAGTTTAAAGAAAATATATTCAAATACTCACATTTGCTATACAAGAAACCCAATAAAGCACCCCAAAATATTTTTCAAGCAATTTTGCCTAGTTGGTATTTCCTCCAGTTGTTAACTAACAAACTAGTTACAAGTTGTACAGCTGAGAAATTAAATGTAGTTACTATCTAGATAAAAATTCCTGAGGCACTTGTATGAAAAAATGACAACTGAAACTGCAAACACTGCAATTTAAATGAATAGAAATCATTTAAATAAACCCTTTTCAACTATATTCATAAAGTTTAAACTTTAAAAATCTATTAAAAAACTGTCAAATTTTTAAATCTATAAATAAAAAGAATAAAAATTATGAGATGGTTTCATATAAATGCCAGTATTTCAGTGATTAAACAAATCATACAGAAAAAGCATTTCAGTTTTATATCAATTAATTTCCGTTGAAAAATAAACTGCCCCAAACTTAGAAGCTTAAAACAACAAACATGTATTATTCTGACAATATTCCACACTAGCCAGGCGTTTCATCTGGTCTCAGATGTGAACTAATCTCGACAGTCAGTGGAATCAGCTAGGTCACCTGATGGCTTGGGCCATGAGGTCTCTGGGCCAACTCCGAAACTTCACCACTGCAGCGGAAAAGCAGTCACAGAAAAACATCAACAGTGAGTGTGGCTGTGTTCCAATAAAACTTTATTTTACAAAAACAAGCAGCAAGCCAGTAAACTCTAGTTTGCTAACCCCTGGTCTAGGATAGCCTCACTCATGTGTCTGACAGTAGATATACTGATAGTTGAAGGGAACCTAATTTGATTCACCACTATCTTTTTTAAACCACTCAAAATGGATGTCTCACCTCTCTCTGCTCTGGCAGTTTCTTACCTTCCAGTTCTCTAACCAGGGTTTCTCGACGCAGTTGCATCACAGTTCCAAAACCTAGCAAATGAGGGCAAGCCCCAGTGTGCATGAGGCTGGATTATGTCTCTTGAAGAAATTGAAGTATATAGGAATCCTACAGTAACATTTTCCCTTTCATACTGTTATAATTGGCAAATATTAATACATCTCCTGATTAAAATTACAAAACTGCATTTCACAGTGTACCTTAATATTCAGATTTCAGCCCAACAATATGTTGAAAAATTGCCCCACTTTTCTAGAACACTATTGATAACGCTTTCGTAAATACATTCTTCACAAACTTACAAAAGTTAAAAAGGATTTACTTGATGTAAAATATTAACATTTTGCCCTTATTCAAGATCTAAAATTTCAATTTACAATGTCAAAGGAGTTAAACAATTGTGTGACAACTTGACCAATGTATAGACTGGAAATTTCCAATTACACAAAAAGGGAATTCTATCCCAACCTTTAAATTGTTCTTATTTTATTCTATGCTTTAAAAATAGATTTGCATTTCTTAATAAGCAAAGACAAAACATTAAGGTACAGTCTAAGAATTTAATACATTAACTGTAAACAAGTAATCCATTCACTAGCTTTATGTTTCCCATTTCTCTTAAAATGTGTTAAAAATACTCAAAAGGCATTATGAAAAAACCAAAAAGAAGTTTGTAACTATAGAAGAGGACAGTTTGATTTATTTGAGAGATTAAGTGGTTCAATACATTGTTTCTAAATGCTGAAACAATAGACTAAAATCCACAGTAATTAAATCAGTTACTAAGAAATATGCACGGCCTGATTGACATTTAAACCCCCAAATTCTTGAATAATGAAACTGTTAAGGGAACAAAATACACACATCTAGTTTCAATAAAGTTGGCAATCTCTTAAAATATTCTGCATAAATAATTTTAACCTTAAGCATTAATAGTAAGGAAATTATTAAAACCGCATTCTTCATAACAAAGGGGTACAAACTAACCTTCATTTTATTAGCCTACAATTTGCTTCACCACTGTTTTTTTAAACCACTCTAATGGCACATATACCTTGACAACATCCCACAGATGGTTACGATTATGTGTAACAAGACAACAAGCTCATTGAAAACCTTTACAGATGCTTAGCTAATGGGATGTCACATTAAATCTAATAAAAGATTTTAAAACTTTATATCAATTATATTATAAACAAAGATATATCATTTGAAATTGACAGTCAAACATTCCTAAATTAATTCCATAAAAGCTCTAGATTAGTAATATACTCATTTAAGAAGGAGCCTTGAAATCAAGTGTAGACATTACATAGCTTATCCCCTTCACACAACCTGCTAGCATCATGTGCCTTTGGGGGAAGGGAGTGGGGAAAAAAATACATATATATTTTTTCTTTCAACATCTTAAATATAGACGCTTCTAAGTACAAAACTCTGGTAAATGTCAGAATTCGATTTGACTACTTCTTACTTCCTCTCTTAATGCTTAATGACTAATTCCTTAGAGATGTCCTTAAAAGCCCTAAAATGTTGTCCTTCAGTAGAAACTTTCACCAGCAATCAATCAGGAGCAAATTAGATGATTGTGTTGAAATGTACTACACTGTTTAAGCTAACAAATGAATGAAGAAAGGTAGTATATCGGAACATATGCCACTACACTGAAGTCGTTAAAAGGGTTTGTTGGAAGAATATTTGGTTTCCAGTTAGCAAATATGGAATAAGAAGGGACAGTGATAAAAGAATATCAAGTCATATGGAAATCCAAATACAGTGACAGACACAATTATTTTACTAATTGCTAATGAATACAGTCAAGAGGCTTCAAAAAGCAAAACTTTGCTTGGACTACTTCAGGTTTTGACCTCTGCATGAGCAAATGCATTTAAGCTGAAGCCCACCAAAATTGATTAACGGCGCCAGCCAAGGCTAGCATGTAGTTGAAGCTTTTTCCATCTATCACATGGCCCCAAGGATAGTTAAATGAACCTGAAAATGGCTACAAACAGCTCAATGACTACACAGAGTCCTGCCAATTAGAAATAATTAGGCAGTCATTTTGGTGGTAAGTCTTTTTAAGTGCATACATAACGATGCAATGATGCTTATTAATGATCTCATATGAGCTACGCTCAAACAGCCTGAAATAATTATGCAACTATCACAAAGCCTTGCTCATCTCTGTACTTCACCTTAATGCATTTAAAAATCCACTTCATTACCTCCAGTAATTAATCCTCCATTAATTGCAGGAAAAGCTCAGTTTACCAAGCTTCATTTCTAATTATCTTATAAATAGTTATGGTTTTAATTAATGTGTTCATTAAGATGAATATCTTTCTCAAAGCCACGCTCAGAGCAAAGGTTCCACTTATTCTCTCAAAAGCCTAACTACCATAAGGTGAGGCCATTTTGGTTGCATTTGCTTTTATTTTAGTATACTCAACCTCCTAATTGGCATTTAAAATCTAATTTAGAGAAACTTCAAGAAGGCAATATAGGGGAAATAGACTAAAAAGATATTTTCAAACTCTTTTCCAATCAATAACCTTAAAACCTTTATAGGAAAACTTTCGTGCATTTTTTCTGATAAAAATTGACTAATATGCTTAAGTACTATATCCAAGTGAATTTAAATTTCATGCAAACTTAGCTTTTGCCCCTTTACTTCAATTAGAAAATAAGCCAAGAAAGATAAAATATGCTATTATAACAAATGCATTTAAATTTATATTAGATTACCTAGCTAAATTGCCACTATAAAACAATTACTCAATATAAGCTGCCAGCCATCAAAGAAAAAACTTACACGTATCTTGGGATCACCAATATTTCATATCATTTAGGAGCATACTAGTCTATGTGCTTTTTAAAAATACAAATCTAATTCTGTGCTACAGAGTATACATCACTTTAAGAAAACACTGGCTATGAAGACAAAAATGAATATATATTAACCAAATATGTGGCATGCAGAAAAATGGTACAGAGGAACCCATTTGGAGAGCAGGAATGGAAACCCAGACGTAGAACACAGACATGCGGACACCGGGGAGTGGGTGGTGGTGGTGGTGGAGTGCACTGGGAGATCAGGGCTCACACACACACTCCACCACGTGTACCACAGACAGCTGGTGGGAAGCTGTTGGCACAGGGAGCCCAGTCTGGGGCTCGGAGACAACCTGGAGGGGTGGAACGGGGCAGAGGGCGGTGACAGAGAGGCCCGGGAGAAAGGGGATGTGAGTATAGTATATGCATACTGTCACAGAGCTGACTCACTTCACTGTATAGCAGAAAACAACACAACATTGTAGAACAATTACACTCCAATCAAAAAAAAAAAAAAATCCACTGGCTATGATTCAAGATACAACATGATACAAAATCATTCTTTTTGTAAACATGAATATTTTTATAATTTTGTAAATTTTTATAACAATTGTGTAAATAACTTATAAGCACAAAAAGTATTCTTAATTTTTTTAAAAAATCAAATTTTATTTTCCAAGAATAAAAGAACAAAAACAATTTGCGAAATCAAATAGGCAAAATTCCTTAATAATAAAATAGAGTTACTAGTGTAACAACCCTGACAGTTAATAATAAAGCTATAGTTCCACATATGATACATGTCCCCTGCTTCTCTGTAATTTGCTGTTGCTCATTAATCTTTGCCTCTGTCTCTCCATGTAAGATAAACCTACAAAATGGTTTCATTTACGAATCAAAAAAAAAATTTCATTTTACAGGCAAAATTCTAAAATGATAAGTTTCTTCACAGAGTATTATAATAAGTATAATTTCTAACAAATTTCTCTGGAATAAACTTTTTAAAACATGCTTCACATAAAACCACTGTGGCTGTGTATTCTCACATGGAGATTTCTGACTAAAGAAACTAAACTCTGCTAGAAGGGTAGACGGAGACACACAATGAGGCGAGGTCTCGTGTGTTTTACAGCAACCCTCACTCGCCCATCATTCATTCACCCGCGCTGAGGCAACAGCGACGAACGAGGGCTCTGCCTCAAGGAGTTAAGGGCTCGTCTCCTGACAGCAACAGCCCGGCTACCTTAAGAGAAACACGGCCACAATGTAAAACAGGTTGCTTTTAGCTATGACTTTAATTACTCTAAGTACGATATCAAGTACTCTGTAACATCCAGAGGGGCAATCCCCTCCTATAACCAAAAGATCCCTGAGAAAAGACATCTTGGCCCAACCATGTATATAGCTGAACATAGGCATCAGGTTGTACTATTATTTTTAAAATGTATATAATTCAGAAATACATAAATAAAAATGGATGTTAAGAACCATAGCTTTGGTACACCTATTTTCTAAACTTTAACTATTTCAATGATACCTTACCTAGTGGCACAAATGTTGATCCTCAGTCTTGGCTGTGTACCAGTCAATTTTTCCAGCAATTTCAAAATGAGAATTACAAAATTCTCACCAGGAAACTTAACATTAGTTCACTTTTATTTTAAAAAATAAATATTATTTCAAGGGTGAAGGGAAAGGAGAACAAATGGTGATAACACAATATCCATAAGGCTACGCATTACTCTGCCTTTTTATCTAGAGGAGTTTAGCAGTATTAGTTCTGTTAATCCTGAGAAGTATTCAAATATTAGAATATTCACATCATTTACCATCTCTTCCTTTTCACTCTCCTATCCCCACTGCAAAAATAAAATCTAGAGAAATAAAGTCAAGGAACATCTTTACCAACACAACTAAGTTTCTGAAAACTATCTCACAGTATCACAGTAACAATGTTGATGTTCAGTTCAGTTCAGTCACTCAGTCCTGTCCAACTCTGCGACCCCATGGACTGCAGCACGCCAGACCATCACCAACTCCCAGAGTTAACTCAAACTCATGTCCATTGAGTCAGGGATGCCATCCAACCATCTCATCCTCTGTCGTCCCTTTCTCCTCCCGCCTTCAATCTTTCCCAGCATCAGGGTCTTTTCAAACAAGTCAGTACTTCACATCAGGTGGCCAAAATATTGGAGTTTCAGCTTCATCATCAATCCTTCCAATGAGTATTCAGGACTGATTTCCTTTAGGATAGACTGATTAGATCTCCCTGCAGTCCAAGGCACTCTCAACAGTCCTCTCCAAAGACCATAGTTCAAAAGCATCAATTCTTCGACACTCAGCTTTCTTTATAGTCCAACTCTCACATCCGTACATGACTGCTGGAAAAACCATAGCTTTGACCAGACAGACCTTTGTTGGCAAAGTAATGTCCCTGCTTTTTAATATGCTGTCTAGGTTGGTCATAACTTTCCTTCCAGGAGTAAGCGTCTTTTAATTTCATGGCTGCAGTCACCATCTGCAGTGATTTTGGAGCCCCCCAAAATAAAGTCTATCACTGTTTCCATTGATTCCCCATCTATTTGCCATGAAGTGAGGGGACCAGATACCATGATCTTAGTTTTCTGAATGTTGAGCTTTAAGCTAACTTTTTCACTCTCCTCTTTTACTTTCATCAAGATGCTCTTTAGTTCTTCTTCACATTCTGCCATAAGGGTGGTGTCATCTGCATATCTGAGGTTATCGATATTCCTCCTGGCAATCTTGATTCCAGCTTGTGCTTCATCCAGCCCAGCGTTTCTCATGATGTATTCTGCATACAAGTTAAATAAGCAGGGTGACAACATACAGCCTTGATGTACTCCTTTTCCTATTTGGAACCAGTCTGTTGTTCCATGTCCAGTTCTTACTGTTGCTTCCTGACCTGCATACAGATTTCTCAAGAGGCAGGTCAGGTCATCTGGTATTCCCATCTCTTTCAGAATTTTCCACAATTTGTTGTGATACACACAGTCAAAGGCTTTGGCATAGTCTATAAAGCAGAAATAGATACTTTTCTGGAACTCTCTTGCTTTTTTGATGATCCAGTGGATGTTGGCGAATTGATCTCTGATTTCTCTGCCTTTTCTAAATCCAGCTTGAACATCTGGAAGTTCACGGTTCACGTATTGTTGAAGCCTGGCTTGGAGAATTTTGAGCATTACTTTACTAGCGTGTGAGATGAGTGCAACTGTGTGGTAGTTTGAGCATTCTTTGGCATTGCCTTTCTTTGGGATTGGAATGAAAACGGACCTTTTCCAGTTCTGTGGCCACTGCTGATTTTTCCAAATTTGCTGGCATATTGAATGCAGCACTTTCACAGAATCATCTTTTCAGATTTGAAACAGCTCAGCTGGAATTCCATCACCTCCACTAGCTTTGCTCATAGTGATGCTTCCTAAGGCCCACTTGACTTCGTGTTGCAGGATGTCTGGCTCTAGGTAAGTGATCACATCATCGTGGTTATCTGGGTCATGAAGATCTTTTTTGTACAGTTCTTCTGTGTATTTTTGCCACCTCGTCTTTGTATTTTCTGTTTCTGTTAGGTCCATACCATAAAGTTGATGTTAGTCCCTCAGAATTCATTTTCTCTTTGGTCTAAAGAAATTTTTCCAAATTTCTTCTTGTGTCAACAGTCTTAATCCACGTAAGTAAACTGGAAGCAATGGCTTCTATCAAGCAATAATGAAAAGCTTAAAAAAAAAATTTAAGTGATTCAAAAGCTTATTCTAATGAATTAAGTTTAAATGGACTGAAACAGTTAACATTTCAACAAATTTGATTAGGCTCTAAATTGAGATCTAAGTAAAATGCTAATGCCCCTAACTACTGGATTGAAAGTAATATTAATTTTTTATCATTAATAGATACTAATGACAAAAATAGAGGCAACACATAACATAGCAGTAGCCTGCCCTTTCCTCACCCCAGTTAGTGAAACAGAAGAAAGCATGTTCCAGAAGGCCAGACTAAAAATAACACTGTATGAGAAGATTCCTGATATCTACAGCTTGGTACAGTGCCAATTAATGGTAAGTCTCCAGGCACACCTTAGTTTTGTAAAAATCCAAAATTCTTTTATAGACATGATTAACTTACAGTACTATTTAAAGAAGGCCCATAAAACATTGACTAAAAGAGAAAGTTTTATCTATCTACTCTGTTGTGTTTTATTTGTAAGGTCCATCCAGAGTCTGTCAGTGTTAACTATTATTCAGAATACAGTCATCTCCCCTACTCATGCTATAGGCAAACTATTCTTCTTCATCCTTGACTGTGAGCTTAGCCACGTGACTTATACCTGCCAATGAAACATTGGCAAAAGTGGCACTGAGGAGAGATTCAAATGTGCTTATTAAGAAATTGAGCATGTTTTCCTTTTGCCTAAGAAAATCCTGCTTTGAGTAGGTGCTGACCCACACTGAATGAGGCATACAAGGAGCAGAGCTGGTCTCAATAGCCAGCTTGGACTCAAGCCCAATGAGTCAAGCCTAGATCAGAAGAGGTGCATCTGACTCACAGGTGTCTGAGTGAGAAATAATTATTTTTGTTGTGTGCCAGTGAGTTTTGAGATGGTTACTATGTAGTATTATTGTCAACACCTGACTAATGCATCATTAGCACCACAGAATATGTAGGTAATCTGTCAAGGGGCACAGCCTAGTAGACAGTAGGATATGTCATAGGAGTAAGAATAAGGTTTGAAGTGTTAAGAATTTCTAGCTCTAGCCATGCTAGCATAGGCAAGTTATTTGACCTTTGTAGTCTGTTTTCTCATCTGTTCAGTCCTCATCTGTTAAGTGAAGGTAAGACACAAACTTAGAAAGTGAAAAAGGCTGCTGCAACAGTCCAATAAAATAACCTATGACGATAACACAATCCCAAAATTCCTAGCAGAGAGCAGATACTCAGGGCTTCCCTGGTGCCTCAATGCACAGAGCAGATACTCAGGGCTTCCCTGGTGCCTCAATGCACAGAGCAGATACCCAGGGCTTCCCTGGTGCCTCAATGCACACAGTAGATACTCAGGGCTTCCCTGGTGCCTCAATGCACATAGTAGATACTCAGGGCTTCGCTGGTGCCTCAATGCACAGAGCAGATACCCAGGGCTTCCCTGGTGCCTCAATGCACATAGTAGATACCCAGGGCTTCGCTGGTGCCTCAATGCACAGAGCAGATACCCAGGGCTTCCCTGGTGCCTCAATGCACATAGTAGATACTCAGGGCTTCCCTGGTGCCTCAATGCACTAGTAGATACTCAGGGCTTCCCTGGTGCCTCAATGCACACAGTAGATACTCAGGGCTTCCCTGGTGCCTCAATGCACTAGTAGATACTCAGGGCTTCCCTGGTGCCTCAGTGCACACAGCAGATACTCAGGGCTTCTCTGGTGCCTCAATGCACATAGTAGATACTCAGGGCTTCTCTGGTGCCTCAATGGTAAAGAACCTGCCTGCCAGTGAAGGAGACACAGGTTCAATCCCTGGGTTGAGAAGATACCCTGGAGAAGGAAATGGCAACCCACTCCAGTATTCTTGCCTGGAGAACTCCATTGACAGCGGAGCCTGATGGACTACAGTCCATGGTCACAAAGAGTTGGACATGACTTAGCAACTAAACAATGACAAAGTATAGCGACTAAACAACAACAAATGAGATACTCAATAAATTTTAGTATCACCTTTGTTCTTCTTGGCTCTAAGTTATGTATTAAAAAAATTCAACACATTTTCACAAAATTTTTATTACATGCAAGTATGTAATCCCATTTTTTAAACTAAACTTTGAAGTAAACATCAGTTAAAGTAACCACAAAATATTTATTTGTCTGAGAAGAAACTTCCCCTTTCTCATGGATCTTACTAATTATCTTTCTCTTTCCTGTTATAAATCTTAAGTTTTTCAAGATGATACATTTTCCTATGGAAAAGACGACAGCAACACTTTATTTGTTTAATGAGCAAAATTTCCATATCTTTTCCTTCTGATTTTTCTTTATATGTATTTCATCCCTTCCTCAAAAAAACAAAAACAAAAGACAAACAGTAGTTAAAACATATTTTCTCCTTTTGAAAAGAAAAGGGAAGATTCATCAAATAATATTTATAAAATTATCTGAGTTATTCAGAAGATGTACTCTACAAATTAAAACTTAGTAGAAGGATTTTATTTTTAAAATTTTAATAAGTGAAAGGCTTGGGGTAGTGATGATTTCTTTAAAAAAACAGAGGCTTTAGGGAAGGTCAGAGGCTCAGACACAGACACAATCACATCATAAAACACTTTAGGGGACGTTTTAATAACCACCTGTGGCAAGATCTCTCTCATATTCATTATAAAATTCCCAAGGCAGACTTTGCTTCTTCATTCATACTCAACAAATACACAAAATGGAAGCTTCCCATCAACTGCAGTACGAGTGGATGCATCTAAACACCAGTTGTTTTATCACAGCATTCATCATCAGAGTTTGCAACAAACAACATTAAAACTGAAGTAAACACACATATATGCACACATGTGTGTATGAACATGTGCACACACATACAAGGCATTAAGCAAAAATTACTGAAGTTATGTGATTTTCACATTTTTTTAAAATACTGGGCTACAAATAAAAATATGATTGAAAAAGACTAATGTATTAATAAAGATCTCATCCACACTTAAAAAAACAACAGGAGAGGGCCGTTTTTAAAAGCTCTCATCAAAAAGTTATACATATATATATATGTACATACACACACACACACACATATATATTTGTATTTTATTTATGTGTTTAGCTACGTGATATGGAGTAGCTTGTTTTTAACTCTATTGCAGCTTTTCCATTTAAAATACTCTCAAAGCTGGTAGATGTATTTCTACTTACTTCTAGCTGCAAAAATGTGCTACTCTCACCTTAGTTCCGTTATTATTCTCCCTGCATAAACAGAAGAATGAAATCAAACTGGGCTTTTAGGGCTTAAATCTGACAATGGAACGTGCCTCCTCTATCTATACAATCAGGATAAATCATATAAGGAACAAACCAAAAATCTGTACAAGAGTATATTTTATAAAGCCTAAAATTAAGGGTAACACTAATATTCCTACAATCATCTTAATAGTTTCCATGTTGTCCTCCTCTTGATACTGACTACACTGCTTCAAAAGCGCCTTTTAGACAAAACATGATTGTCAAACAAATAGCCATCATATTCTGTTCTGGAATCCTTTAGACCACCTCCAATTTACCTCAATGACTACTTATTTTCACAGTTTTGTAGCCCATCTTAACCACATATCTTTCTCGGCTTCTGGAACTGGTAACCTGACTTGGACCTTGTTATCCACACACATTCCTTCCTTATACCACTCTATCTTAACTTATAGTCTCTAAACTGTAGCTTCACATACTGTAACCTTAGACCAGGGCAGCCAAACAACAGCTGTGTCCCACCAGGCCAGAGAGGGCCAGTTTCTCCTCTATATCTTACATTCTTGACTTTTAAATATCCAATAAAAACAAAAAGTAGAAGACATGGCATAATCAGGAGAAAGCACTTTCAAGGCTATTTTTTGTGGGGAAGACACCCCTGTTTTTAAAAGACCAAAAAATACCCCCATGGCTTTGAGAAATACTGATCCAGATTTGTTTCTCATTTCTAAAGTTTTGCTAGCCCAAAATTCAGGGCAGTAGGGGTGGAGAAAGATAATTTTAAATAGACTTATTCTATTTTGAAAGAGAAAAAGATAGTTCTATAAGAAATAGAGATAATTATATTAAGGAAACTTTTTACAAATGTTTAAAATGAATACTAAATGAAATGAGATCCTTTTAAACAGCATTATTTTTAATTACATCTGTGGATTTTTCACCAAATATAAGTTAGCTGCTACATGGAAAGCAAAGGTATGAATTAATATAGGATGGCATGAATTAACATAGGACGTTATCAAGGCTCTGAAACCATCTGTGAAAGTGAAAGTGAAAGTCACTCAGTCCTATCTGACTCTTTGCAACCCCATGGACTATACAGTTCATGGAATTCTCTAGGCCAGAATACTAGAGTGGCAATGTACATATTTCAAAACTCATTAAATGAACAGATTGCTTACAAATATTCTATAAATTAATATTTCTGAAGGCTTTTTGAGCCTCTCAGAAAGTAAATTTTCACCTTACTTTTTGTGTAAATGGAGATGGAGATAGTTAATAAAAATCAGCAAAACCAGAGCAATGATAATCCAAACAGGATATGTATCACTTGCTTTTAATTGTTTCTCATGTAGTAGAAAAAGACTAAACTTACAGAGCAGTTATGACATTACCAGAACCTCAGGGTCTCAGAACAGAACAATCTGTTCTTTTTTTTTAATATATAATTTTTATTGGAGTCTAGTTGATTTACAACGTTGTATTAGTTTCAGGTATACAGCAAAGTGAATCAGTTATATACATATGTATATGTCCACTCTATTTTGGACTCTTTTCCATATAGGCTATTACAGAATATTGAACAGAGTTCCCTCTGCTATTCAGCAGGTCATTAGTAGTTATCTACTTTACATATAGTAGTATGCACATGTCAATCCCAAGAAATAGCTGTTCTAATCTAATCCAGTTCTCCTGATCAAGATGGTCAGAGATAAGAATTTATTCCACATCCACTAAAGACACTTACCTGTCATAGTCCCAGACTCTGGGTCATGATCTTAAAACAGGTTTGGGAGCCAGAACCACTAAGTTTGTCTCTACTTCTACTGCTGTCTGTCCTTGATACAGATATAAAACTTACTTTCATCATCAGCAAGTCATGATACTTATGCCATGGGATTGCTATAAGGATGAAATGAACACACGTTAAACATTCTGTATTAGTTTCTGGCCCTCAGTGAGTACTACATTAATCAGTATAAACTATTACTATTATTGTTATAACTCAATATTAATTTAGAAGTTTAGTTTATTCAGTCTTTCCTCACTTCCTACTATGCTGAATTCCTTGTAGTTTCAACAATGACAAAGGAACACTAGAGGCTTCTAATGTTTTAATAATTCTACTTTGTAAAAACTAAGATACTGTTAAAAGAGTTCAAGTTGCTTTAGATTTTAGATTTTGTCATATACTGGGGAAACAGAGGAACTAGAATAAAAAGCTGTCATTTTGCAAAAAAGTAAACTTTTCAAACATGTATCCCAATCTCATAATAACTCTGGGTTTTCACATCACATAAATTTAATCCACCTAATATCACACAACAGATGAGCAACAGGCAAGAAAGAGTTTTAATATGCCAGATAATCAAGACTTACAATGTTTCCCCAAAACATGCCCCTAAATCAAAAAAGACAATCATGGTTCAAAAAAACTTCCTAGTCAAGATTCAACATAAATGAACACGATACTTGAGATATTCAGCTCTTCTTAAAGGTTGCACCTATGTAAATGGATCAAAACCAATACTTCTTAAAATGTAAGATTCAACAAGATCTAAGATCCAGAAGACATGACCACCAACTTCCCCCATCTATTTACTCCTAATACAGAGCCTTTTCAAATCATGCTTCTAGCAATCTCAAGGGATCTCTTAAAAGCACTCATTAAGTGACAGCATTATCCTGCAACATGATACCAGGCCACACTGTCTTTCTTAGTTATGTCAGAAACAAAAACATGATTCGCACAAGTGTTGCCTTTTCCTAACAGTTTTATTTAAGAATGAAAAATAAAAAGTAGTTTGAAAAACCCCAAGCAGTAAATAAACAATAAATGGGAGCAGTAGAGGGCTCCATACCACCCTTGGGTTTCTCCAAACAGAAAAGACAGAGATCATTCTGATGGTTGAGGGAATGTCTAAAAGGGGCACTTCAGTAACTGCGACAACATCAATTCTACATAGTTAGTGGCAAATAAGCAAATGTGACTAAGAATAAATCTAAACATGGAGCCTTAAACAAATAAAGAAGGAACCTGCAATTTAAAAAGAGGATAAGGATGATTCATAGGTAACTTAGGTTGTAGATTGTCTAGAAATTTTCACCAGCAGTTTCAACATCTACAGATACACCACAATGACAAAAATGATGGGTAAAAATCATATGGTCATCTCAATAAATCCAGAAAAAGCACTAACAAAATTCAGCATCCATTCATGAAAAAAATTCTTAGGAAAGTGGGTATACAGAGAATGCACCTTAACATAACACAGGACATAAATGACAGCCCACAGCTAATATCACTATTTCATTAATCTCTAAGATCAGGAACAAGACAAGAAAGCCCACCCTTGCCACTGATATTCAACATGGTATAGAAAGTACTAGGCCAGAGTAATCAGGCAAGAAAAAGAAACAAAACACATTCAAGTCAGAAAGGAAGAATCAAACTGTCTTAATTTCCAGATTATATATATGTATATATATATATACCCTTAAAAATTCTACCTAAAGAAACTGTTAGAATTAATCAATTAATTCAGTGATGCTGCTGTATAAAAATCAATACACAAAAAGTACTGTACTTCTATATAGAAATGAACTATCAGAAAGAGAAATTAAGAAAATAATTCCACTTATAATTACATCAATAAGAATAAAATACTTAAGAATAAATCTAACCAATAAAGTGAAAGACTTGTACACTAAAAACTAAAAGACACTGATGAAAAAAATTGAAGACACAAATAAAAGATACTCAGTGTTAATGGGCTAGAAGAATTTTGCTAAAATGCTCACAATTCCCAAAGTAACCTACAGATCCAAAGCAATCCCCATCAAAATTCCAATGGCATTCTTCACAGAAATAGAATAAAGAATCCTAAAATTGGCATGGAACCACAAAAGAGACAGAACAGCCAAAATAATCCTGAGAAAGAAAACAAAGCTGGATGTACCATACTTCCTGTTTTCAAACTCTGTAAGAGTTTGTAATGCTACAGTCATCAAAACAGTTTGGTACGGGCATAAAAACAGACATATAGATCAAAGTAACAGAATAGAGAGCCCAAAAATAAACCCACACACATATAGTCAATTAATTTGTGACAAAGGAGCCAAGAATATGCAGTGGGGAAAGGACAATCTCTTCAATAAACGTTCTTTAGAAGACTGGTGCTGCTGCTGCTGCTAAGTCACTTCAGTCGTGTCCGACTCTGTGTGACCCCATGGATGGCAGCCCACCAGGCCCCCCTGTCCTTGGGATTCTCCAGGCAAGAACACTGGAGTGGGCTGCCATTTTCTTCTCCAATGCATGAAAGTGAAAGGTGAAAGTGAAGTCGTTCAGTCCTGTCCGACTCTTAGCAACCCCATGGACCCCATAGACGGCAGCCCACCAGGCTCCTCCGTCCATGGGATTCTCCAGGCAAGACTATTGGAGTGGGTTGCCATTGCCTTCTCCAAGATGACTGGTGAGCCACATGGAAAGAAATGAAAGGGCAGGGCAACCAGAAAAAATAACTCAAAATGGATTAAAAACTTGAACATAAGACCTAAAACTATAAAACTCCTAGAGGAAAATACAGGAGGTAATCTCTTGGCCATCAGTTGTGGCAATGATTTTTTGGACTTGACATCAAAAGCAAAGGCAACAAAAGCAAAAGTAAACAAGTGGGACAACATCAAAATAAAAGGTTTCTATACAGCAAAGAAGACCACCAAAAAATACACGAAAAAGTGTTCAACATCAAGGTGTTAATCATCAAGGAAATGCAAATCAAAACCAAAATAAGGTATCACTTCACACCCCTTAGAATATTTATTAGGAAAAAGACTAGAAATAAGTGTTAGCAAGGGTATGGTAAAAAGAGAACCCTGTATACTATTGATGGAAATATAAATTGGTGTAGCCACTATGGAAAATATTATAGTGGTTCCCTAAAAAATTAAAAACAGAACTGCTATATGATCCAACAATGCCATTTCTGGTTATTCTGCCAAAGGAAATGAAATCACTATCTTGAAAAGACACCTGTACTCCATGTTCACTGCAGCCTTACTTACAATAGCCAAGACATGGAAACAACCTAAGTGTTCATCAGTAGATGAACAGATAAAGAATATGTGAGATGTATGTGTGTGTGAATACTTTTCAGCCATAAAAAGAAGGGTATCTTGCCACCTGGGATGATTTGGATGCATCTCAAGGGCATTATTGGAGAAGGCAATGGCACCCCACTCCAATAATCTTGCCGGGAAAATCCCATGGACAGAGGAGCCTGGTAGGCTGTGGTCCATGGGGTCGCTAAGAGTCGGACACGACTGAGCGACTTCACTTTCACTTTTCACTTTCATGCATTGAAGGAAATGGCAAGCCACTCCAGTTTTCTTGCCTAGAGAATCCCAGTGCAGGGGAGCCTGGTGGGCTGCCGTCTATGGTGCTGCACAGAGTCGGACACGACTGAAGCGACTTAGCAGCAGCAGGAGCATTAAGCTAAGCGAAATAAGTCAGAAAAAGACAAATACTATATGATATGACATATATGAAATCTAAAGGGGAAAAAAAGAAGTCATGGATATAGAGAACAGACTGGTGGTTGCCAGGTGGGGGTTAACGTAGGTGACATAGCTGATGGCGGTCAGAAGGTACAAACCTCCAGTTATAAGATAAAAAGTCCTAGGAGTATAATGTACAACATGGTGGCTACAGTTAACAATTCTGTGTGTTAGTCACTTAGTCATGTCCGACTCTTCGCAACCCCATGGACTGTAGCCTGCCAGACTGCTCTGTCCATAGGCAAGAATACAAGAGTGGGCTGCCAATTCCTGCTCCAGAATACTGTATTGTACATTTAAAAGTTGCTAAGAAAGGAGATCTTAAAAATTCCCATTACAAGAAAAAAAAAAGTCCCTGTGTGGTGCTGAATGTTAACTGAACCTGTGGTGGTGATCATGTTACATACATACACATGCGTGTGCATGCATGCTCAGTTGCTTCAGTTATTTATGTCTGACTCTTTGCTACCCCATGTACCGTACCCCACCAGGCTTCTCTGTCCACAGGATTTTCCCAGCAAGAATACTGGAGTGGGTTGCCATACCCTCCTCCAGGGTATCTTCCCAACCCAGGGATCAAATCTGCATCCCTTGCATTGCAGGCAAATTCTTTACCACTGAGCCACGAGGGAAGCCCTATATACACATATATCAAGTTGTTATGTGGTTCACCTAAAACTAAATCAACATATTGTGAATTATACCTCAATTTTTAAAAAATGCTTCCCCACTCCAACTCACACTCTAGAGCAAGAAACAACCCCCTCTGACAGGCTCTGCTATGTGGACATCATGGCCTCCTACTATACCTAACATATCAGCTCAATAAATATTTTGTGGAACAGGCAAATGGGAGCAGGAAGCTTATTAAATGAAGATCTTCATTTACATTAGCAAATTACATTACTCTACTTGGAAGAACATTTCAAATTCTTAAACAGTCTTTGTTGTTTCAAATAATGTTTATCATTTTTAGGTGTGTTCAAGACAGAAATCCTCAACTTTGTGATTTTACCAAAATACAAAAAGTAAATTCTATCCTTCTCTTTGGTTTTATGCTAAGGGGGAAAGAGAATAAGTAACAAAATCTTATACTAATACAATATATGCAAAGACCTTAATTAAATGCATGTCTAAAATAAGTGGCAGGTCTTTCTACCAATTATGATTCAATGTAAAACATCCAGTCTTTAATCTACCACTTCCTTTAAACAGTCCTAACAATTGGCAGGAACAATTCAGCACTACAACCTGGTCCTTTATAACTCTGCTTTTCTTACAATGAATCCTAAAATTAACTGAAAACTTTTTGGAACAGACATTTTACATAAGAGAAGGCACTTAAAAGGGTTTTTTATTTGAAAGCTTATTAAGTGTTAACAGAAATGTATAAGATTAAAGATAAAAATCACAGAAGTCCTCCTAAAATGCAGTGTATTTTAATAGGAATAAAATTAGTATGGCATTTCCTAAAAATGTGTCTATATGCCTAATTTTCTCAAATATGTAATTTCCTCTTTCCTCTAAATGGGTTTAAATGAATATGCCTTTATTTATCTTGAAGTTTCACTTCCTTTTACTAAAGTTCATCTATTCATTTAGACCACAGCAACTTGCATCAACCATGCCACTGCTACCAGGAAGAGAATCTGCCAGGCTCCATACAGCTCAACCAAGGGTGACTTTCCCAGACGGGACTATAAAGGAAGTCAGTCCACAGGCTGGCCCACAAACTTTGGTGTAGTTCATCACATATAAGAATTACTAGTTGAGCCAATCAAATTCCCTCCATCAAGAACTTGAACCAGAATATGCAAAGAAAATGACACAATTATAAGAAAGAACAAAAGCTAAAACAGAAATACCAAAAAAGCTTTGATGACCACTGAGTGTGCCATATTATAAACACTGAGGAATAAAAAGAGGTTATAAGGTATAAAAAAGAATACGTTAGGTGAAGAAGCTAGAAATTAGTAAACTGAAAATAAAAGCATATGTAGAGTAGCTAAGACAATTCAGTTCTAGAGAAATGAAACGAAACCCATAAACATTTGTTGCTGAGGACTTCTAGAGACAAAACAAGTTATTAAAAGACAAGACTGTCATGCTCAAAACTTTCCAAAGTATGCAGAATAGTTAGTAACCACAATTTGCAGATGAACAAACAAGACCAGATAGAGGTCAAGATTATACTGCTTCTAAGTCATGGAAAAGATATCAAAATCCAGGTCTTGTAATGCCTAGTTTAAGTGCTGCAATTTTATTGTGTTGTTTCTCTGACTCATGTATAAGGCTTCCAAACATACCTCTTCACTCTACACATCCCCCTATCAAATACATCTTTGGGTCTTGTACATTTCAGAAGCGGAACAATCAAGTTGCTCCTTCAGCCCAAGTGAACAATCCAATGACCCCCATACAATTATTTACATAATGTGTGCAAATAATCTTGAACCTCCAAAACAGGAGAGCTAATAAAAGAGACAGATAAATGAAAATACATGAGAAGCATGTGGTCTACTCCTTCTTGAAAAGTACCTCTGAAACAATTCCAAATGATAATTAATACTATCAATTACCATGGTTAACACCAATCCTTGGTGGCTCAGAGGGTAAAGAGTCTGCCTGAAATGCAGGAGACCCAAGTTTGATCCCTGGGTCGGGAAGATTTCCCTGGAAGAAAACGGCAACCCACTCCAATATTCTTGCCTGGAAAATCCCATGCATGGAGGAGCCTGGTGGGCTATAGTCCATACAGTCGCAAAGAGTCGAACACAATTGAGTGACTTCACTTTCACCATGGTTAATAGTAATATTTCAGAGCTACTCAAAAGCAGACCAGTGCCAGTCCATAACCTGTTATAGTCCACAATAGAGAAACTGAGAATGAGAAATTAGAAACCATCACAGTTTACCCTTGAACAAAACAGGTTTGAATTGTGTGGGTCCACTTAAAGAAGGATATTTTTTTCAATAAGTAGGTACTACAGTACGACACAATCCCGTTGATTGAATCCGCAGATACAGAAGGCAGTCCATGATTTTCAACGGCAAGAGTGATTGATCTCCCTCACAAAGTTCAAGGGTCAACTGTATAGTGAATTGACAGAATTACAATAGTCTTCATTAATTTCTTAAAATATTACTCTAAAATGGATTGAGAATTTAGGAGAAAAAAGTCCTTTACCACAGATAATTTGAGAAGGACTTCAACACTATCTAAAACATAATTAGCTTTATTACACAGTCATATGATAATATGAGAATTTTTTATATTATTTAACTGAAACAACACTTCCAAAGCCTACATTCTTGAATTTGAAAAAAATTTTGAACAAGCCAGCAATGTAATAAGAAAACAGCAAGTTATTCAATAAGGGAGATTTTGAAAAGGTGTAATTTGGAGATTATTTACTATATACTACTTAACCAGAAGGTAAAGTAATTTTTTACAAGGTACAGAGAAACGAAGACTGATACCTTGTGGTCATGAAAAAATTTAAATTAAGCTTCTTTGTAAAGGAAAATTTTTTGAAGACATGGAACACAGACTTCCTGAGATCTGAGAGTGGCTTAAATGTGGAAACAGGCATATATAAGAATGTGAGCAAATGGCTAAAAAATGAGAATAAAACAAATTTAATAATGGCATTGTGTCATGTTAAGAAACTGTTTCGTATTTTTTGAGCTGCAAAGTGAAGGGTATGTGGGTGAAATATTACAGTGCCTGAATTCGCTTTGAAACACTTCAGGAAAGAAAAGGCAAGAGAAGACAAAAGGAGGAAGAGGAGGGGTGGGGACAGGAGGAGAAGGAGCAGCACGGCCGCCGCCACTGCCATCGCAGCAGGTACAGGGCTGTGGCAAAAATCTCAGTCACTCTCGAATCCAAACATGAGTATACCTTAGTACTCTCCACCTCTTGAATATGTTGGAGATTATCTTAATTTAAAAAAAAAATCAATGAATTAGCTAGAAAAATGTCTGAAAAATCAATTTAAGAAAGTATTTCATTCTATATACAGTCCCTTAAAGTTTTAGATGAAATGCATGTATTTATATTCTTTGACAGATTTTTACAAAGTGCCAATAATGGAAACACTAAAAAGCATTTTTAAAAAGATTGTCAGTGTACACACTGCTATATTTAAAACAGATAATCAACAAGGATCTACTGTGGGGTTCCCAGGTGGCGCTTGTGGTATAGAACCTGCCTGCCTAATGCAGGCGATATAAGAGACATGGGTAGCATCCCTCAATCCAGAAGATCCCCTGGAAAAGGTCATAGCAACCCACCCCAGTGTTCTTGCCTAGAGAACCCCATGGACAGAGGAGCCTGGAGGGCTATGGTCCACAGGGTCACAAGGAGTCAGACGCGACTGAGCGACTTAGCACTCACTGGTACTCAAGGACCTACTGTTCAGTTCAATACTCTGTAACAAGGCAGATAGGGAAAGAATCTGAAAACACATACATGTGTAAAACTAACACAACATTATTAAAAAACTATACTCCAAAATAAAACAAGAATTTTTTAAAACCAAAAAATAAAAAGAATGTCAGAAAGCCAAGCAGACGTACCCAGAAGTGTAACTGCACAGACACACCCCCATACATACACACACACACACACACACACACACAGTGTAACTACAGATTCACAGTCATATGTCTAGCTTTTTCCAAAGTTAATAACAATAAAAGCCACCAACGTACCAGATATATGCCTTTAATGATAACATGCCAAAGCTAAAGGCTCACAAATTAAGTTTAATTTCCAAAAATAGTCAATTACAGCTTGGTAATATCCTCTTTTTTAAATTTTATATTGGAGTATAGCTGATTAACACTATTGTGATAGTTTCAGTGGACAGCAAAGGGACTCAGCCACACATACACATGTATCCATTCTCCTCTAAATTCCCCTCCCATTCGGGCTGCCAAATAACATTCAGTGCATACACTGCCACACTCAGTGAGCATACCATGTGCTACACAGTGGATCCTTGCTTGTTACCCATTTGCAATATAGCAGCGTGTGCATGTCGATCGCAAACTTCCTAACTATCCCTTCCCCTGCATCCTTCCCTCCCATCTTTTCCCCTGGGAACTATAAATTCCTTCTCTAAATCTGTGAGTCTATTTCTGGTTTGCTATAAAAAGTTCATTTGTATCATTTCTTTTTAGATTCTGCATATCAGGGATGTCATATGATATTGCTCCTTCTCTCTCTGACTCACTTCACTGAACAATCTCTAAGTTCAGTTATGTTGCTGAAAATGGCATTATTTCATTCTTCTTAATGGCTGAATAATACTCCATTGTATATATGTACCACATCTTTATCCATTCCTCTGTTGATGGACATTTAGGTTGCTTCCATGTCTTAGCTACTATAAACAGTGCTGCAATGAACACTGGGGTACGTGTATCCTTTTGGATCATGTTTTTCTCCAGATATATGCCCAAGAGTGTGACTGCAGGGCCATGAGGCAGCTCTAAGTTTTTAAGGAACCTCCATACTGTTCTCCATGGTGATATTCTCTTTAGTGGATAAAGCTTGAGGACATCATGGAGCTTTCTCTATCAGCTTCCTTCCTGCTTTGTTACCTGTAATTTTAAAAATCCAATGTTTTTTGTTTTCATCATTTCCTTTAAGATATCAGATATGATTGCTAAAAAATTAAAAGAATAATATGACAGTAACACAACATTTAATTCAATAACAAATACCAAAAAGAAAATTTCAAATTATTGCTTTCTTGATAGACATGAACCTAATCATGTACAAACTTTAATTTCTAAGAATCTGAACTGAGTAGAAAGTATATTCCAAAATATTCTTCATTTAAGAGTAACAATGCTTCAACTGTTTTACTTTAACATATTTATTTTTAAAGTGTCATCAAAAGGACCATACTGTACCATCTCTTAGAAAATAAAAATGCTTAATGTGTAATATTTAGTCTATCATTTGTTCACATAACACCATTCTTAAATCTTTTCTAGAAAAGTGAAAAGTCCATATCTGATGAATAAATGTTTTATTAAAGTATTACTGACATATACCATTATATCAATATTAGGCTCAAGTGCATAATGATTTGATATTGATGTAAAATAATCACTACAATAAGTGTACTATCCATAAACATACATAGTACGAAAAAAATTTTTTCTTATATCTTTACCATTTACTCTCTTAGCAACCTTCAAATATGCAATAGAATATTATTAACCACAGTCATCATGGGGTACAGCACATCCCCATAACTTAGTTACTTTATATTTTGGAAGTTTGTACCTTTTAACACTCTTAACCCACTCACCCTCCCCACTGGAAAACAACAATCTGTTCCCTGAACAGATTGTTCAGGGAGCTTGGCTCCCTGAGTTGAGCTTGGCTTTGAGTTGGTTGTTTTGCTTTATTCTATTCCACACATAAGTGAAAACATACAGTATTTCTCTTTGACTTATTTCACTTAGAACAATGATCTCAAGGCCCACCCATGTTGTCACAAATGGCAAGAATCCACTCCTTTTTATAGATGAGTAGTATTCCACATCTTTATCCATTCATCCATCAACAGACACAGGCTATTTCCTTATCTTGACTATTGTGAATAATGCTGAAATGAGTCATATTAAAAGCAACTGGAAAGTGAAAGTGAAGTCGCTCAGTTGTGTCCGACTCTTTGCAACCCCATGGACTGCAGCCTACCAGGCTCCTCCGTCCAGGGGATTTTCCAGGCAAGAATACTGGAGTGGGTTGCCATTTCCTTCTCCAGGGGATCTTCCTGACCCAAGGATTGAACCCCAGTCTCCCACATTGTAGGCAGACGCTTTACCATCTGAGCCACCAGGGAAGTCCAACCTCCTTCAAATACTTTATCAAATAAAGTATTTAAGATAAGCTTTTCTCCCAAGACTTAAACAATCAACCAAAATTTTAGGAGCCAATATTCTGCAAATCAGGCTAAGACTTGATTTGGTCTACCATATAGTTGACAATGCACACAACTGTTCTTCTGTAATTTTTTTAGATCAAACGAAAGTAATTTTTTAGACTTTCAAAATCCTCCTAAACAAAGGTCTGAAGTACACTATTTTTCTTAAAAACCTCTGTTAGAAATGGAAAAATAAATCCTTTATTCAATATACTGACTCTACTATTAGGATTTATTGAACTCTACACTACTATTAGGAGCTGATGACTTCATCCTTGCCTAAAGGAAAACCCTAGTAATCTGAGGCACAAATGAAAGAGAGTTTGAAGACAATGAAATTTTCTTCAATGGTTGGCTGGAAAAATAAAGTAATCCAAAAGAAGCCCACAATGAACTATTCCAAAATGACTATAGGATCAATCCTATTTAATATTTTTTATAAGATGTCTAATATGATAAACAAATAATAGAATCTTCTAATATGAAGAGGACAGGGAAATGTCAAATCTAACAAGAAACAAAACAGAGAAAAACTGACGTATCAAAAAAAAAAAATTCTACAATGAAAGTCAGCACAATATAGTATATTTAATGGATAATTAACTACTCTCTCCGTAAGAATTAAGTTCTTGAAAATCCTCACAGTAGGAAAATTTTTTTAATATAAACATATTTATTTTAATTGGAGGCTAATTACTTTACAATATTGTATTGGTTCTGCCATACACTGACATGAATCCACCATGGGTGTATATGTGTTCCCCATCCTGAACCTCCCTCCCACCACCCTATGGTAGGAGAATTCTTGGATAACAAACTCATAATTTTAATTTTTTTATGGGATTGCAAGACAATGTATAAAGCTTCACAAATATGTTTTACATTCACTAAAATAAACAATTACCAAAGGCTTTTCCCTCCCCTAAATTGGTAATAAGCTATACTTTTCAACTTACCCTTGAAATTGAGAGAAAATGTACTGCTGAGACTAAAATAGACAATAAGAAGGCTCAAACAGAAAGGGAAGGGAGTAGATAATTACTCAGAAGGACCTGCAACCTCTTTTAGTTAATAGATACTTATAACTGCAGAGTCATTTAAAGTCTTTTTCTAAAAACTACTCACTTTTAATTGGAAGACAATTGCTTTACATATTGTGTGGGTTTTGGCTACACATCAACATGAGTCAGCCATAGAAATACACACGTGGCCCTTCCCTCTCAGCCTCTCTCACACTTCCCACCCCGCCCCAGACCTGGAGGCTGTCACAGAGTACTGGCTTTGAGCTCCCTGAACCATGCAGCAAATTCCCACTGGCTGTGTGCTTTACATATGATAATTTATACACTCCCATACTACAATCAGCCTTGCCTAACTCAATGAAACCATGAACCATGCCACATAGGGCAACCCAAGACGGACGGGTCATTGTGGAGAGTTCTGGCAACACGTGGTCCACTGGAGAAGGGAATGGCAAACCACTTCAGTATTCTTGCCTTGAGAACCCCATGAACAGTATGAAAAGGCAAATAGATAGGACATTGAAAGAAGAACTTCCCAGGTCAGTAGGTGCCCAATATGCTACTGGAGTTCAGTGGAGAAATAACTCCAGAAAGAATGAAGAGACGGAGCCAAAGCAAAAACAACACCCAGTTGTGGATGTTGTCTGGTGATGGAAGTAGAGTCCAATACTGTAAAGAGCAATACTACATAGGAACCTGGAATGTTAGGTCCATGAATCAAGGCAAATTGGAAGTGGTCAAACAGGAGATGGCAAGAGTGAACATTGACATTTTAGGAATAAGTGAACTAAAATGGACTGGAATGGATGAATTCAACTCAGATGACCATTATATCCGTGAACATCGACATTTTAGGAATAAGCGAACTAAAATGGACTGGAAAGGATGAATTCAACTCAGATGACCATTATATCTGTCCACAACTGTGGGCAAGAATCCCTTAGAAGAAATGGAGTAGACAGCATAGTCAAGGGAAGAGTCCAAAATGCAGTTCTTGGATGTGATCTCAGTAATGACAAAATGACCTCTGTTCATTTACAAGGCAAACCATTCGATATCACAGTAATCCAAGTCTATGCCCCAACCAGTAATGCTGAAGAAGCTGAAGTTGAACAGATCTATGAAGACCTACAAGACCTTCTAGAACTAACAACTAACAGCCCCCAAAAATGTCCTTTTCATTATAGGTAGAATGCAAAAGTAGGAAGTCAAGAAACACCTGGAGTAACAGACAATTTGGCCTTCGAGGACAGGATGAAGCAGGGCAAAGGCTAATAGGGTTTTTCCAAGAGGACGCACTGGTCATAGCAAACACCTTTACCAACAACACAAGAGAAGAGTCTACACATGGACATCACCAGATGATCAACACTGAAATCAGACTGAATATATTCTTTGCAGCCAAAGATGGAGAGCTCTGTACAGTCAGCAATAACAAGACCAGGAGCTGACTGTGGCTCAGATCAAGAACTCCTTACTGCCAAATTCAGACTTAAATTGAAGAAAGTAGGGTAAACCACTAGACCACTCACGTATGACCTAAATCAAATCCCTTATGATTATACAGTGGAAGTGAGAAATAGATTTAAGGGACTAGATCTGATAGACACAGTGCCTGATGAACTATGGATGGAGGTTCGTGACAGTGTACAGGAGACAGGGATCAAAACCATCCCCAAGAAAAAGAAACACAAAAAAGCAAAATGGCTGTCTGAGGAGGCCCTACAAATAGCTGTGAAAAGAAGAGAAGCTAAAGGCAACCGAGTAAAGGAAAATATAAATATTTGAGTGCAGAGTTCCAAAGAATAGCAAGGAGAGATAAGAAAGCCTTCCTCAGTGATCAGTGCCGAGAAATAGAGGAAAACAATAGAATGAGAAAGACTAGAGATCTCTTCAAAAAAATTAGAGACACCAAGGGAACATTTCATGCAAAGATGGGCACACTAAAGGACAGAAATGGTATGGACCTAACGGAGGCAGAAGATATTAAGAAGAGGTAGCAAGAATACACAGAAGAACTGTACAAAAAAGATCTTCACAACCCAAATAATTACAATGGTGTGATTACTCACCTAGAGCCAGAGATATCCTGGAATGTGAAGTCAAGTGCACCTTAAGAAGCATCACTACGAACAAAGCTAGTGGAGGTGATGGAATTCCAGTTGAGCTATTTCAACTCCTAAAAGATGATGCTGTGAAAGTGCTGCACTCAATATGCCAGCAAATGTGGAAAGCTCAACAGTGGCCACAGGACTGCAAAAGGTCCGTTTTCATTCCAATCCCAAAGAAAGGCAATGCCAAAGAATGCTCAAACTACTGCATAATTGCACTCATCTCACATGCTAGTAAAGTAATGCTCAAAATTCTTCAAGCCAGGCTTCAACAATATGTGAACCATGAACTTCCAGATGTTAAAGCTGGTTTTAGAAAAGGCAGAGGAACCAGAGATCAAATTGCCAACATCTGCTGGATCATCAAAAACGCAAGAGAGTTCCAGAAAAACATCTACTTCTGCTTTATTGACTATGCCAAAGTCTTTGACTGTGTGGATCACAATAAAATGTGGAAAATTCTTCAAGAAATAGGAATACCAGACCAACAGACCTGCCTCTTGAGAAATCTGGATGCAGGTCAGGAAGTAATAGTTAGAACTGGACATGGAACAACAGACTGGTTCCAAATCAGGAAAGGAGTATGTCAAGACTATATTGTCACCCTGCTTATTTAACTTGTATGCAGAATACATCATGAGAAACGCTGGGCTGGATGAAGCACAAGCTGGAATCAAGATTGCTGGGAGAAATATCAATAACCTCAGATATGCAGATAACATCACCCTTAAGGCAGAAAGTGAAGAACTAAAGAGCCTCTTGTTGAAAGTGAGAGTGAAAAAGTTGGCTTAAAGCTCAACATTCAGAAAACTAAGATCATGGCATCTGGTCCCATCACTTCATGGCACATAGATGGGGAAACAGTGGAAACAGTGAGAGGCTTTATTTTGGGGGGCTCCAAAATCATTGCAGATGGTTACTGCAGCCATGAAATTAAAAGACGCTTACTCCTGGGAAGGGAAGTTATGACCAACCTAGACAGCATACTAAAAAGCAGAGACATTACTTTGCCAACAAAGGTCCATCTAGTCAAGGCTATGGTTTTTCTAGTAGTCATGTATGGAAGTGAGAGTTAAGACTATAAAGAAAGCTGAGCACTGAAGAATTGATGCTTTTGAACTACTGTTGGAAAATACTCTTGAGTGTTCCTTGGACTTCAAGGAGATCCAACCAGTCCATCCTAAAGGGGATCAGTCCTGAATATTCATTGGAAGGACTGATGCTGAAGCTGATACTCCAATACTTTCGCCACCTGATGCGAAGAACTGACTCACTTGAAAAGATCCTGATGCTGGGAAAGATTGAAGGCAGTAGGAGAAGGGGACAACAGAGGATCAGATGTTTGGATGGCATCACCGAATCAATGGACATGAGTTTGGGTAAACTCCGGGAGTTGGTGATGGACAGGGAGGCCTGGCGTGCTGCAGCCCATGGGGTTGCAAAGAGTCGGAGACGACTAAGCAACTGAACTGAACTGATACTACTCTCTTAATCTGTCCCACCCTCTCCTTCGCCTACTATGTCCACAAGTCTATTCTCTATATCTGTGTCTTCACTGATGCCCTGCAAATAGATTCATAAGTACCATCTTTCTAGATTTCATATATATGCATTAATATTCAAAATTTGTTTTTCTCTTTCTGACTTACTTCACTCTAGGTTCATCCACCTCATTAGAACTGACTCAAATGTGTTCCTTTTTATGTCTGAGTAATATTCTATTTTTTATACATACCACAACTTTATCCATTCATCTGTCAATGGACATCTGGGTTGCTTCCATGTCTGGGCTATTATAAACAGTACTGCAGTGAACACTGGGGCACCTGTGTCTTCTTCAATCACGGTTTCCTCAGGGTATATGCTGAATAGTAAGACTGCTGAGTCATATGGTAGTTTTACTTCCAGTTTTTTAAGGAATCTCCATACTGTTCTCCATAGTGGCTGCAGCAAGTTACATTTCCACAAACAGTACAAGAGGGTTCCCGTTTCTCCACACTCTCTCCAGCATTTATTGTTTGTAGATTTTTTGATGATGGCCATTCTGACTGGTGCGAGGTGTGATACCTCAAGGTAGTTTTGATTTGCATTTCTCTAATAGTGAGTCATGTTGAACGTCTTTTCATGTGTTCATCAGCCATCTGTATGTCTTCTTTGGAGAAGTATCCGTGTAGGTCTTCCACCTCCTTTTGGATTGGGTTGTTTGTTTTTCTGGCATTGAGCTGCATGAGCTACATGTATATTTTGCAGATTAATCCTTTGTCAGTTGTTTCATTTGCTATTATTTTCTCCTATTCCAAGGGCTGTCTTTTCACCTTGCTTATAGTTTCCTTCACTGTGCAAAGGCTGTTAAGTTTAATTAAGTCTCACTTTTTAATTTTTGTTTCTATTCCATTATTTTAAGAGGTGGGTCTTAGAGGATCTTGCTGTGATTCATGTCAAAGAGTGTTCTACCTATGTTTTCCTCTAAGAGTTTTATAGTTTATGGTCTTACATTTAGGTCTTTAATCCATTTTGAGTTTATCTTTGTGTAATGGTGTTATGACGTGTTATAATTTCATTCTTTTACACAAAGCTGTCCAGTTTTCCCAGCACCACTTATTGAAGAGACTGTCTTTCCTCCATTGTATATTCTTGCCTGCTTTGTCAAAGATAAGGTGCCCACAGGTGTATGGGTTTATATCTGGGCTTTCTGTCTTGTTCCTTTGGTATATATTTCTGTTTTTGGGCCAGGACCATACTGTCTTAATGACTGCAGCTTTGTAGTATAGTCTGAAGTCTGGAAGACTGATTCCTCCAGCTCCCTTCTTCTTTCTCAAGATTCCTTTGACTATTCAGGGTCTTTCATTTAAGTTCTATTGTAAATGCTTTTGACACTGACAAAAATGCTCTTACCTAGTGGATCCATGGCATTTTAGGATATCAATTACCTCTTCAAAGGGTAAATTAAAAATTATGTATGTAAGAACAGACTTGTAGACACAGCATAGGAAGGAGAGGTTGGCATGAACTGAGAGAGCAGCATGAAAATATATACATTACCATATTAAAACAGATAGCCAGTGGGAAAGTTCTGTGTGTCACAGAGATCTGTGACAAGCCAGAGGGGTGGGGTGGGATGGGAGATGGGATGGAGGTTCAAGAGGGACAGGACATATTACACCTGTGGTTGACTCATATTGATACATGATAGAAACCAGCATAATATTGTAAAGCAATTATCTTCCAATAAAAAATTTTTTAATTATGTATGTAAATATATAAAATTTTCTGGGAAGACGTTCCATGGCTTTCATTAGCTCCTCCCTTCAACATTCCACCTTACATCTAATGTGATCAAAGAAAAGTTAAAGAACCAACCACCAACCAGATTTTTCTGCTTTTGAAAACCCAATAAACCTAGAATTTTCTCTAGTATTTGAAAAAAAACATAAAATATGAACTGTGGATTTCTTTCAAAACTCTTTTTCCACTTTATTACTTGCTACAGTAATTTATTCACACCTTATATAAACGTCCATTTTTAGACCTTGCTTATACAATTCCCCAAAATAAAGACCTTAAAAACTAAATTGGTACCTATTAATTTCTAGGAAAAAGTTTTGCTTTAAAAACAAAAAACATGTTACAAAATTCTAGCTGCCAGTTTTACAAATTAGTAAGAATGCTTTGTGATGCTACAGGTCTTTGGTCTCCAACCTGATGGTTTTGTCTTCTTGTCTGTATTCCACAAATCTGATGATGGGAGAGACATTTTAAACCCCTTTGACAAGAAGAGCCCCTTCCTCTTTCGAGTTTGAGCTGACAATATGCCTTTCATTTTACACTGTCATGGCACTTTATGTGTAGCACTACTAGACATCAACCTTGGTAGTAACAGGTCTGACAGTACAGACAACATTCTTTTTAATCTCTTCTTGCCCAATATCACAAGGGATACAAATACCACATGGTAATACACATAGCTCAATGATAAAATATAATATATTTTCATGACACTTAATATGTATGTGACCAATCGTCTAAGAAGCAACTGGCAGAAGAACAAAGGTGGAAACAAGTGACCCAGATGTCCAGCAGAGGTTCTGAAAAACATATACGGTACAGAAGGAAATCTACATTATATCTGAATTTCAAATAAGGCAAACTCATAAATGAGAAAGCATTACTATTCTCATAAAATAAGAGAGATCTGGAAAGAGATCTGGTAGTCATTATATACTGTTTCCTGAAGAGTAACATTTCCAATGTGCTCTTATAGTCAGAAAGGCCAACTATAATAGTGGCCATTAACAGAAAGCATATTGGAAACAGAAAAGAAAATCCTACCTCAGTCTATTTTGCACAAAACCATCTTTTGACAAGAACCAGGCAATACATATTAATGAAAATAAAATTATCAGGAAGGTAAGGGTTGAGGGGGCCTTCCATATGAAGGTAAACCATAAAACACTGGAATCATCAGCTTGAAAATAATGCTGAAAGGTAACTGGCACAAAATGCATACATTCCAAAGACAACAGGTAGTGACAGTGTGAACACAGATTATTTCACAAAACTCTTAAAAATCTAGATTGGAGAAGAAAACAATCTATAGAGTGGATAATACCAAAAGGTTCCTTATTTCTTGTCACAATAAAACTCTTGAGGAAAAAACTTACAATATACTATATATATCAACAAAAACATAAGGAAAAAGATTAAAAGGATAAAATATGCTTTGCATATTTAACTTTAAAAAATAAAGACTAGGTGGATTTGGCAAAGATATCTTTATATATCAATTTCGTATCTAATCTGTTAATGCAAAGTTTATTCTAAATATTTTTAAAAACTCAAGAAGAGATATCTTAGAAAAAAGGGATAAATTCCTAGAAACACAAAACCTACCAAGATTGAATCATGATGAAAGAGAAAATCTGAATGGACAATTAGTACTAAAAAGATAAAACTTGTAATTAAAAACTGCCCCCCCCCAAAAAAAAGTCCAGGACCAGATGGCTTCACTGGCGAATTCTATCAAACATTCAAAGAAGAATGAATACCAATCTTTCTCAAACATTTCCAAAAAATATAAGTGGAGGGAATTCTTCCAAACTCATTTTATGAGGCCAGCATTGCCCTGACACCAAAATCAGACAAGGACACCACAAAAGAAGAAAATTACACTAACACCCCCAAAGAACACAAATGAAAAAAATCTTCAGAAAAAAACATACCAGCAAATCAAACTGAGCAGTACATTAAAATGACCATCAACCCTGATCTACTGGAATTTGTTCCAGGGATTCAAGGATGGTTCAAAATCGGCAAATCATTCAATGCGATATACCACATTAACAGAATGAAAGATAAAAATCACAATCATCTCAGTAAATCCTGAAAAAGTATTTGACAAAATTCAACATCGATCCATAAGAAAAACTTTCAACTAAGTGAGGATAAAGGGAATGTACCACAACAATAGGGCCATATGTAACAAGCTCACAGCTAATATCACCATTTCATCAATGGTGTAAAACTGAAAGCATTTCTTCTAAGATCAGGAACAAGATAAGGATGCCCACTCTTGCCACTTTTATTCCCCACGGAATTGGAAGTCCTAGCTAAAGCAATTAGGCAAGGGAAAAAAGACATCTAAATTGGAAAAGAAGTAATCTGTCACCATTTGCAGATGGCATCATTTTATACATACAGAACTCTATGAGTCTGTTTTTGTTTTGTAAGTTCATTTGTATCATTTCCTTTTAGATTCCACACAAAAAGGATGTCATATGATATTCCTCTTTTCTGTCTGACTTCACTCAGTATGACAATCTCGAGATACATCAATGTTGCTGCAATGGCATTACATCATTCTTTTTAATGACTGGGTAACAAACTTAAGAGAGTGAACTTACAGTGGCCAGGAGGAAGATAGGGAGAAGGGAGAGTTAGGGAGTTTGGGGTGGACATGTACACACTGTTATATTTTAATTGGATAACCAACAAGGACCTACTGCATAGCAACATGGAATTCTATTCACATTATGTGGCAGCCTGGATGGGAGGGGTGTTTGAAGGAGAATGGATACATGCACATGCATAAGCGAGGCCCTTTGCTGTTGACCTAAAACTATCACAATATTGTTAACTGGCTATACCCCAATGCAAAATAAAAAGTTTAAAAAAAACAAAAACCAAAAAATACATATAACTCAAGTGCTCACTAACTAATTATTAAAGCATTTACTGAGTGCAAATAAATAAATATATTTCAAAGGTGGTTTTTGGAATTAAAAAAAGAAAAACTTTGGAGGCTCCATCAAAAAACTGTTAGATCTAATAAAAATAAATTCAGTAAAGCAGCAGGATGCAAAATAAACACACACAAAAAAGTGTTCCATTTACACACACTGATAATGAACTATCAGAAAGAGAAATTAAGAAAATAATCCCATTTACAATTGGATCAATTAGAATAAATATCTAGGAATAAATAAATATCTAGAATAAGTATCTAGGTATAAAATTAACCATGGAATTGAAAGACCTGTATACTTAAAAACTAAATGACATGGACTAAAAGAACTGAAGACACAAATAAATGATTTACAGTACTAATGTGTTGGAAGAATTCTGTTAAAATGTCACACTTCTCAAATCTAGATTCTAATCTAATCTAACCTACAGATTCTGCACAATCTCCATCAAAATTTCAACAGCATTCTTCACAGAAATAGACCAAATAATGCTAAAATTGGTATGGAACCACAAAAGACCCAAAATAGCCAATGCACTCTTGAGAAAGAAAACAAAGCTGGATGCACCACACTTCCTAGTTTCAAACTCTATTACAATGCTGAGACAGAACTGTGTTTGGGTGTCTCCTGCAGAGGTACAGGTCAGCAGTGGACTGCTGCAAGGGCAGGGACTCTGGGTGCAGTAGACCTGGGTATGGCATAAGCCCTCTTGGAGGAGGTAGCGGTTAATCTGCCACAGAGCCACCAGAATGTACACAGGACTGGGGAAACAGACTCTTGGAGGGCACAAACAAAACCCAGGCACACCAGGATGCAGGAGAAAGGAACAGTGACTCCACAAGTGACTGACCCAGACTTGCCCATGAGTGTCCAGGAGTCTCCGGCAGAAGTGTGAGTTAGCAGTGATCCACTGCAGGGCTGGGGGCGCTGAGTACAGCAGTGAGTGTGTGGGATCTTTTGCAGGCGGTCTCTGTTATGTTAATTCAGTCAGTTCAGTTGCTCAGTCATGTCCAACTCTGCAACCCCATGGACTGCAGCACACCAGGCCTCCCTGTCCATCACCAACTCCCGGAGTCCACCCAAACCCATGTCCTTTGAGTCGGTGATGCCAAACAAACATCTCATCCTCTGTTGTTCCCTTCTCCTACTGCCTTCAACCTTACCCAGCATCAGGGTCTTTTCAAATGAGTCAGCTCTTCACATCAGGTAGCCAAAGTATTGGAGTTTTAGCTTCAACATCAGTCCTTCCAATAAACACTCAAGACTGATTTCCCTCAGGATGGACTGGTTGGATCTCCTTGCAGTCCAAGGGACTCTCAAGAGTGTTCTCCAACACCACAGTTCAAAAGCATCAATTTTTTGGTGCTCAGCTTTCTTTATAGTCCAACTCACATCCATACATGACTACTGGAAAAACCATAGCCATGACTAGACACACCTTTATTGGCAAATTATCTTAATTACCTCCACCATAGTTTGGCCTCAGGTCAAATAACAGGGAGGGAACACAGCCCTGCCCTTCAACAGAAAACTGGATTAAAGATTTACTGAGCATGGCCATGCCAGGAAATTTCTAACAGGCAAATTTGATCCTGGAG
Organism: Cervus canadensis; assembly: GCF_019320065.1. Lineage (NCBI taxonomy): Eukaryota > Metazoa > Chordata > Mammalia > Artiodactyla > Cervidae > Cervus > Cervus canadensis. The sequence goes on from NC_057392.1 coordinate 83,094,027, forward strand.
TACAGAATAAAGCAGGGCAAAGGCTAATAGAGTTTGCCAAGAGTACACACTGGTCATAGCAAACACCATCTTCCAACAACACAAGAGTAGACTACACATGGACATCACCAGATGGTCAATACCAAAATCAGATTGATCATATTCTTTGCAGGCAAAGATGGAGAAGCTATATACAGTCAGCAAAAACAAGACCAAGAACTGACTGTGGCTGAGATGATGAACTCCTTATTGCCAAATTCAGACTTAAATTGAAGAGAGTAGCAAAAACCACTAGACCACTCAGGAATGACCTAAATCAAACCCTTTATGATTACACAGTGGAAGTGAGAAAAAGATTCAAGAAATTAGATCTGATAGAGTGCCTGAAGAACTATGGACAGAGGTTCATGACATTGTATAGGAGGCAATGATCAAGATCATCCCCAAGAAAAAGAAATGCAAGAAGGTAAAATGGTTGTCTGAGGAACCCTTACAAACAGTTGAGAAAAGAAGAGAAGCTAAAGGCAAAGGAGAAAAGGAAAATATACCCATTTGAATGCAGAGTTCCAAAGAATAGCAAGGAGAGATAAGAAAGCCTTCCTCAGTGATCAGTGCAAAGAAATGAAAACAATAGAATGGGAAAGACTAGATATCTCCTCAAGAAAATTAGAGATACCAAGGGAACATTTCATGCAAAGATGGGCACAATAAAGGATAGAAATGGTATGGACCTAACAGAAGCAGAAGATATTAAGAGGAGGTGGCAAGAAACTATACAAAAAGATCTTCATGACCCAGATAATCACGATGGTGATTATCACTAGCCTAGAGCCAGACATCCTGGAATGTGAAGTCAAGTGCACCTTAGGAAGCATCACTACGAACAAAGCTAGTGGAGATGATGGAATTCCAGTTGAGCTATTTCAACTCCTAAAAGACGATGCTGTGAAAGTGCTACACTCAGTATGCCAGGAAATTAGGAAAACTCAACAGTGACCACAGGACTGGAAAAGATCAGTTTTCATTTCAATCCCAAAGAAAGGCAATCCCAAAGAATGCTCAAACCACCACACAATTGTACTCATCTCACACACTAGTAAAGGAATGCTCAAAATTTGCCAAGCCAGGTTTCAACAACATGTGAACCGTCAATTTCCAGATGTTCAAGTTGGATTTAGAAAAGGGAGAGGAACCAGAGATCAAATTGCCAACATCCGCTGGAGCATCAAAAACACAAAAGAGTTCCAGAAAAACATCTGCTTCTGCTTTATTGACTATGTCAAAGCCTTTGACTGTGTGGATCACAATAAACTGCAGAAAATGCTTCAAGAGATGGGAATACCAGACTACCTGCCTGCCTCCTGAGAAATCTGTATGCAGGTAAAGAAGCAACAGTTAGAACTGGACATGGAACAACAGACTGGATCCAAATTAGGAAAGGAGTATGTCAAGGCTGTATATTGTCACTCTGCTTATTTAACTTATATGCAGAGTACATCATGAGAAATGGTGGACTGGATGAAGCACAAGCTGGAATCAAGATTGCTGGGAGAAATATCAAGTAACCTCAGATATGCAGGTGACACCACCCTTATGGCAGAAAGTGAAGAACTAAAGAGCCTCTTGATGAAAGTGAAAGGGGAGAGTGAAAAACTTGGCTTAAAACTCAACATTCAGAAAACTAAGATCATGGCACCTGGTCCCATCACTTCATGGCAAATAGATGGGGAAAAAATGGAAACAGTGACAGACTTTATTTTCGGAGGCTCTTAAATCACTGCAGATGGTGACTACAGCCATGAAATTAAAAGACGCTTGCTCCTTGGAAGAAAAGTTATGACCAACCTAAACAACATATTAAAAAGCAGAGACATTGCTTTCCAGTCAAAGCTTTGATTTTTCCATTAGTCACGTATGGATGTGAAAGTTGGACTATAAAGAAAGCTGATCGCCAAAGAATTGATGCTTTTGAACTGTGGTGCTGGAGAAGACCCTTCAGAGTCCCGGACTGTAAGGAGATCCAACCAGTCCATCCTAAAATAGATCGGTCCTGAATATTCATTGGAAGGACTGATGTTGAAGCTGAAACTCCAATACTGTGGCCACCTGAGGCAAAGGACTGACTCATTTGAAGAGACCCTGATGCTGGGAAAGATTGAAGGCAGGAGGAGAAGGGAACAACGGAGGATGAGATGTTTAGATGGCATCACCTACTCAATGAACATGAGTTGGGTAAACTCCGGGAGTTGGTGATGGACAGGGAGGCCTTGTGCGCTGCAGTCCATGGGGCTACAAAGAGTCAGACATGACTGAGCGACTGAACTGAACTGACTACAATGTTACAGTCATCAAAGCAGCATAAAAACAGACATACAGATCAACAGAACAAAACAGAGAGCCCCCAAACAAACCCACACATATATAGTCAATTAATTTATGACAAAAGAGTCATGAATACACAACGGGGAAAGGACAGCTCTTCTAGAAATGGTGTTGGGAAAAACAGCTGCATGAAAAGGAGTGAAATTGGACCATTATTTTATACTACACTTCAAATGTCAACTGAAATATTAAGCACTGATTTTATGAAATAAAACAAATGTAATTCCAAGTGGCACTATTGGTAAAGGATTCACCTGCCATGCAAGAGACACAAGAGACGTGGTTCAATCGGTGGGTCAGGAAGATACCCTTGAGAAGGAAACGGCACCCCTCTCCAGGATTCTTAATTGAAAACTTCCATGGGCAGAAGAGCCTGGCAGGCTACAGTCCATGATGCCACAAAGAGTCGGACATGACTGAGCAACTGAGCACTTTAAAAACGAGATCTATAAGTATATAATCTATATCCTTCCTCATCAAACAATGACTGAAATATAGAGGAAAACAAAAAAAGTACATAATTAAGGATTCCTATACTTAACAATCAACAACATTATAAAAACATACAACAATTTACCTACTTTTAAATTACTCTGACAATAAATAATAATTATCAATCTTTTCTGGCAAGACTCCACAGTTTTGCAGTTTTATAGGAAGAAGCAGGGACAAATAACAAATTTCATTCTCAATAAATTATCCTTATCCACCTACACAGGTTTCTATCTTTGTTTTTACCATAAGGATATAAAAGAATAAGTAAACAAAAATATAAAGAAAAATCAAAAAGCAAATTTTATATGACAGTAAGCTTCTCTAGAACAGGGACTACCTTAAGTGTCTGCCAACATCCAAGGAGTCACCCAGTAAAACATGCTGGCAGTTAGTTATAGCCAACAGCAGTGCCTATGGCAAGCTACCGTGGTAAATTCTGATCTGGGCTCTGCCCAGGCAACAAAGCTTTCCCTACATAGCATTCCCCAGCTTTTCCTCTGTGAATGAGGGTCAAGAAATAGAAAGAAATTCAGCAACCGAGATAATGAAATCATCTCATCCTACAGCATGTATTAAATGACTTTAACTTGACACACTGGTAAATATTACATAAAGAAGTATGGTCAATTTCTAGTGATCTATACCAGTGAAGAGGAGCAAAAGAACATCTAAATGAACAGCTCTTCCACTCAGCTTGTTTAGCGTCATGACCCTACTCTTCAGAACAGTGAAACATGGTCTAAAAACAGAAAAGTAGCCATAACTTAACTAACATTCAGTCAATTCACAACTCTCCAGGAAGAGTTCCTCACAACGCAGCTGCCACCCTAGGCAGAAATCTGTACCCAAGTTTTAGATGGACAGCAAAGTGTTCCATGTGAGTCAAAAACAAAAGAACTAAAATTGCTCTGCAGTTAAGCTGAGAAGAAATGTCTATGAAAACATCACCTCCTTTGTCATTAGAAAATACAGTTCTTATACCAGCTAAAAATTTAGATATTCTTTATCTATTAATTATTGAAGGTTAAGTCAACTAATTAATATTTACTATACTTCTTTTGGACCTAAACAACATATTTTGATGTGAAAGTATTAAAACTAATTTAAAATAATTTGAAAACTGGAAGGGTACCATCTTAAAGCAAAAGATCAAAAAGGACAGCATTCATTTATTTAATCAGCCCAATACTACAAAGCCACATAAAATCTTTTATCAACTGTAAATCACTGAATCTTTTATTAAAAAATTTGGAGATTTCATGACATACTTAACAGATCACCTTTTCCTACTTTGGATTAAATGCTATAAACCTAGAAAATCCTAATTAAAAAGCAACTTGACAAAGAAGTGGGCAGTGGGGCACAGGGAGAGTACCCTTTTCTTAAAATGAGCTCATTAATTCCATAGGATTAATAATTAAAAGTCCATCTGTTTTGAATGTCAATGTAAAACTGCTGAGGGTTCCAGTCAAGGGCATACTAATAAAAACAGTGACCTGAATAAAAGCTTACTGCATTCAACCCTAACCCACAGTCTGCACTTCATCTTTATTTTCGATGATTTTATAAATAAATATAAACATTTATAAATATGCACAACCTATGGTAAATAAATAAAAACATACATTTATTTAATTGTATGCTTAAGGAACAGAGCAGACTTTTAAAAACAGATAAACTCTTGTACTTATATGAGCATTCACATTACACTTAATTATCCCCAAGCAGACAGCTCATATTCAGATTGTCTGTCCAAGAACAATGTTACCCAGCTTTGCTCCTCCAGAATTTTCTCACTGCTTCTATTGATCCTGCGTGATTTATGTCTATTTAAAAAAGGAAGAAGGAAAAAAACACCCTGTGAAATAAGAAGTCATCAAATCACCATACACTCAGGAAACTATTTCTGCGGCTACTATCTGGTTTACCTTGAAATTAACTTCTCAGTCTCAGTTTCCTCATCTAAAAGAAACAGCCTAAAATAAACTTTTAACCCTAAAAATTCTGCATCCATGGCTCTCCAGCACCTCATATCCACTTCTGAAAGTTAAAAATCAGATAAACAAAAACTTACATAGGAAGAACGTTCTCAACACAAAGAATAAAAAAGCTTCTGTAGGATACAAGAGCAAAGGAGAGTTCTGTAGAGAAGCAAGTAGGCAATGTCAATGTGAGTAGATGTTTAATTCTTTGAAGTGGCTTAATTATTAATTATTCTTTTGGAGCATGATAACATGCCAAAATAACAGGCACCCTCACTAGTTTTCTTTTAAAAACTCAAAAGTGAAAAATAATTTAAAATTAATTTTTGCTTAAATGACTATCATAAAAATTATCCTCAAACAATTTAGAAATAGAATTATAGCCAGAATGATTTCAATACTCATTTTAAAGACAAGGACACTGAGATTCAAAAAGGTTGATCCATAATTTTTTCTATGTTATTTCTAATTTGGTTTTTTTTTTTTTTTTCCTTTTGGCCATACCACATGCAGAAGACAGGATCTGAGTTCCCCGACCAGGGATCAAACCCATGCCCCCTTCCACTCCACATGGATGCGTGGAGTCTTAACCAACGGACTACCAAAGAAGTCCCTCCAATTTGTTTTTAATGTTATCTCCTGTAATTTCAAATTAGTTTCTTGATTACAGAAATGATAATCAAGTGAGCAGTGATTATTATTGTACTTAAAATTCAATCCATAAGTTGGGAATTAATAAGACTAAGTACATACCCCTGTTTCTATAACAGTAACTAACATCAGCTTTTAGTGCTGAGTCCTGGGTTATGAGCCACGAGTGCCATACATGATAGGAAAATATATCCATGTCTGGGTGGACAGAGAAGTCCATCCAAAGAAATGCCTTTAAGTCAAGACCTCAAAGACGAACAGATGATGAGAGAGAGTAAAGAACATTACAAAAACAAGCAACCACAAGTTCAAGGGCCCTGAGAGCTAAAAAAGGAACTGTAGAGAAATTATAACTGGGATTAGAAAGATGTCATTGAAAAGACAGGGAGAACCAGATCACAGAAGGACTTCAGGCTTCATCAACACTTTGGACTATATTCTAAACCAGTGAAACAAGGGAGGAACTATCAGACTTGCATTTTGGCTGCTATATAAATAATGAATCAGAGGTGAAACTCTAAAAACTATTTTTAAAAAGTATTCTATAATTTAGAAATTACTTTTTCCTCTTCAAATATTCAGAATCACATTCTGAGCCCCATAAAGCATGTGGCAATAAACAGCATAGTTGAAAAATCATACCAAATTCCATAGTATGTTATTTAGCTGACACTATGATGTTGGTTTATCAAATAATTGAGGTGATAAAACCAAAAATAACAATTTTCACCTAACTAAATTAGTTTTGAGGAATCCAGAATACATAAATATTTATCAGAATGTTTTAAAGGGGCTAGAACTGGTTTGAGTCAGATGAATGTTTAGCAATGCCTTATTTCAAATGTTTTTTATTACATACTTTAAAAATGTGTCAGTTCTTAAGAGGAAGAAAGATATATTTTATATAAGAATAATATTTTATAATTACAGTTATTTGGTAACTCCACATCTCTTTCTCTCATATATTATATAATTATAAAAGTAGTAACTGAATACCTTTCCAAAGAACCTCTTATTCTGCCAGTGTTAGATATAGAACTCTTTCAGGGAGGAAGCAAGAAATGTTCTTCCTGCTCATACACTGTCAAAGACAAAAGTGAGACTAATCGAAAGATTCCCACCAAGAACTTCCCAATAACTAGTTTTCCACTGATAATTCACTAAAATAAATTCAGTATATACAGCCTTGATCTTTGTGAAATGGCTCATCTATCAGGAATCTTCCATTTCCATTCAAAATGACTAATTTAAAATATGCTGAAAACCTTGCATTGTAGATTTTTACTTAAAATTAACAATATAAGTTTATAAGTCAAAGCCAATGGATTAAAAAATACTATTTATACATACAAGTTCTGTATCTAAATACGTATTATAAAGTCAAGATGTGAAGGGGCATGTTCTTTAAAATAATCTAAGGAAAAAAATGTTTTAATTTTACTGAGAGTTAGGATGTTTATAAACAAATGGTTTAAAAGTTAGACTGAAAAAACAAGGCTAAACTACTTTAACCAATAAATAACCATTAAAGAGTCTTCAGGCATAAGTTAAAATATTCTTCTCACATAAATTTTTACATAATTTCACCCCTACCATTCTAACAATGTATTATACTCTAATAAGGACTATCCTAATCTTCACCCAGCAATATTTTCAGGCTGATGTTATTATTCTCATTTCCGTGAATAATATCCATACTCGAGGGCCATTTTCCTTCTCATATTCAATATCATGCATGCTTGTATCAAGGTTCCTTTCCTCATATCCTGTCACAGTATCAATCACTGCCTCCTGTCCACTCAATCCACTTTTGATTTATCAGCCGCCGTCTTTCTGGACTCCATAACTCGACCCAAACCATTTTAACAAGACATTGACAAATAGCACCCAGTATCACATCAACCTGTTCCACTTAGTAAACTAAGAAACAGTAACTGTGACATCTCTGCATAAGTATTCCATTCTGTTCCCCAGACTGATGTATATTAATGAGGAGATGGTATTTGAAACGCTTCTTCCACATCAGCATCTAATATGATCAAATTAGGAAATGGGATGATTTATTAAATTCTGTAGAGCTGAAATATTTCTTTATATCGCTGTATGTGTGGTTTCAGAAAGTGAGCTGTTGCTTTCAATTTTTCTACTGAGGATGTGCCTGCATTTCACAGACGAATTATTGTCTTTAAAAAGATTGCAAGAAGGCAAAATGTTATTAAGCAAATGCTCAGTAAAACAAACTAAATCAGTTTTAAAATTCCTAATTTAATGTAAATCTTGGTTGTTTCACTGAAATTCAGTTTGTGATCTTATTAAGTCATATTTGCATCGTACTGTCTTGCTGTAGGACAGTTTTAAATTTATAGCATTACCAAGCAGCTTCACTTCTTGACTTTTAAGACATGTCCTCAATAAAATAATTGCTCTATGAGTACACATTTTACTCTTATTTTCAGATATAAGACAAAACAAAGATCAATGGGTTAATGAAAGAATAAAATAAAAATGCAAAATCAACTCTCAATATTTGGGTTACTTCTATAATTTTCATAATATGTTTAAATGTTTTTATTAAAGTGCTCCCCAACTTAAAGTTTAACAACTGTTTCATGGCCAGTTTAAACTTTAATCAATGAATTAGTTTTTCACATTATATTTGCATATGAAAGAGATATTTAATATGCTTAACAAAAAAATCAAAGTAGAAATGGGAAAGAATAAATGTAAAACACATATATTTTCCTAAAACATTGTCAACTTAACTCATCTTCTAGCTTCTAGATACTATACATTCCAGAAGTCAAATTCTTACTCATTTTTAAAACTATAGGATTTCCAATTACAGAATTCACATTTAAGTCAGATCTAGAATAACCTAGCATACTGCACTTATTCAATAGTTTTCTAACGGCATCATCAATGATTTCTTTTGATTCATGGAAAATCAAAAGATTACAAATAAATGAATTCTAAAGGAGCTCTGATTTCATACACTGATTAGAAAAATACCAGTAAAATTCAGTAGAGCAATGCTATGCATGTAGTATATGAGGAGGAAAACATTATAAAAGTAAGAAAAGGATAGATCACCCTGTAAAGAATTATGTGTGATTCCCAGATACTTACTCCTCAGATTTCATTTATATGAACAAGGATCATTTGTTAGATGACTTTTATATGAAGTGTTCATATAAGAGGCTAATCTAATTTTTAATTTTTAAAATTTCAACATTATTCAAGTTGAAGAAATAACATTAATTGTTCCATTTTTTTTACCAATCTTTTGGTAAATTATTTGGTAAAAAAAAATTGCCAATTTTTTTTTCCAATCTTTTACCTTAATACCCAGAAAAGGACACCAGAAAAAGAACATCAGAAACGCTACCTTTTGTTCCCTAAACAGATAATCAAGGCCTGGAGAAGATGAGAATTAAATATAATTTTTAAATCTCTTAAACTCATAAAATATGACAGAAGAGTAGCAAACTCACAGGTATACTGTAGTATACAGTATATTGAAATAATAATTAAAATAACTTTTAAAAACCATAACATCTTTTCTGGTCTTTATAGTTTACAAAGTACTTTCAATACACTATTTTATTAGATAAATGCATTTTCAGAAATAATGTTACACACTCTTTCCAATTAATAAATATTTCTTAGTTTATCTACATGTGATACCATATTCTTAGTGAAAATTTTCCTAGTTTTCTCTAATACACAATAATCACCTCTTCCCTAACGCCCCTCAAGCTTGTAGTTTACAAGATACAATTAGAAGATTTAAACTGTCTCGTTCAGTGTCTGTCTCCTCGTGTGAGCGTGTGCATGCATGTATGACGGCATGTGTATGTGCACACGGGGGTGTGCGTGTCTTACCATCCCAGTCTAAACGCTTTGTGCATGTAGAAACCTATATAGCACTGAAGTGAATAGAAACACACAGATAGGACAATTAGGAGATTTCATATTATGAAAAAGAAAAAACGTATTTTAGAATTCACTTATTTCTTCAAATTGATGCTAATTCTCCCAGCTTTGCAGACAGAAGAAAATGTCATTATCTACATACACAGATGCTATGTGTGTGTATGTGTTAGTCGCTCAGTCGTGCCCGACTCTTTGCGACCCCGTGGACTGCAGCCCACCAGTCTCCTCTGTCCACGGGACTCTCCAGGCAAGAGTACTGGAGTGGATTGCCATTCCCTTCTCCATAGATGCTGTTTAAAGGAAAAAAAAAAGGAAATGAAACAAAACTATTCGCTAATGAAATGGCTGATTTCAAATGCTATTCCTTGTGTTTGTAAAATATAGCAAAACAGTGCATATGCAATAACTGCTATGTAAATGAGATAAATACTAGCAATTTTACAAACATTTATAATTACTACAGAAAAAACTAACATCAATAAATGAATTCTGGAACTATTACTATTGTTATAAGTTCTTACTGAGAACATACATTATGTTCACACATATGAACTAAGAAAATCCACAATTTAAGAAATCATCTAAGTCAATGATTACGTTATATTAAAAAATCTTTGATCTGACTTCTTGAATAAAAATCAAAATCCATCTCTATTAAGAAAAAGGTTCACTACTATATTCAAAACAGATAATAAGAACCTACTGTATAGTACAGGGAACTCTACTCCATACTCTGCAGTACATATGTCCACTTAGAACTCATGTGCTCTGCTGGACAGCGGAAACTAATAAAACACTGCAAGTCAATTATGCTCCAATAAAAATTAACTTTAAAAAAAGACAATTAAAAAGAAAAAAAAATTCATGTAAGGAGCCCAGAAAGTCAGTAACACCAGAAAATATTTGTCTGGGAGTGCATGGTTCATGACTAAACCTGTAAACATCTTGAACACAAGCTACACCCAAAAGGTCTTTTGGATATGGTGTGACACATAACACTATTTTAGCTCCATGTGAGGTAATTTTTTAAAAATCAAGCTGACTGTGGAATCTTCAGTACATAAAGGTGACTATACAGTTAGAAAACACATCAAGAGATGATTAAAAACAAAAAAAAAGATGAAAATATATCAGAAAATAAACCATAATCATCCCAATAGATGAGAAAAGGCATTTGACAGAAATCAACACCCACTGTTGCTAAAAACATCCTCAGCAAACAAGAAATATAAAAGGCTTTTCTTCAATTTTATAAAGGATAGTACAAAAACTCTGAAGCTAACATCAAGTTTGAAGGTAAAAGACTGAATCCTTTCCTCCTAAGATAGGGGAGACGTCAAGCATGCCTACTCTCACCACCCTTCTTCAACATTGAACTGGAAATCCTAAACAATGCAATGAACCAAGAAAAGTGAATAAATGGCAGAGAGCTTAAAAGTAAAACCATCCCAATGACTGCTTTCACAGAAAATCCTAAGGCACACTCAATATATCTACTAGAACTAGCAAGAACCAGCAAGGTTATAAGATTTTAAAGAAATATGCAAAGTATATAAAGAATACATAATATTCAAAATATGTAGCACATAGTCAACTACATTTTATATATTGGCAGGAAATTATCGAAAGTGAAATTTTAAAATAATTCCTTTTAAGTAATATCAAAGAGTTTTAAAATAAATAAAACATGTGCAAGACTGCTACACCTAAACTACAAAACACTGTTAGAAGAAATAAAGTCAGTCCCCAAAAATGGACAGATATATTTGTAGAGTGTTATGATGTCAATTCTCCTATTCTATTTACTTGATTACCCCCAGTAAAAATCCCAACAGGATAATGTGAAGAAATTGTCAAATTATAAAACTCATATAGAAATTTAAAAAAATAATATCTAATTTCAAGACTTACTACATTTTACAGTAATCAAGACGGTGTGGTATGGGAGTAAAAATAGATCAATAAAACCGAACAGACCACTGAACCAACCAACAAAATCACCTTCATACAATTAACTGGGTATCTGACAAAGCACCAAGATTACCTGTAGGAAAATGAAACTTTTTTTTTTTAATGGTTCTAGCTAGACTATCAAACAGGGGAAAAGATGAACCCATATTTCACACACTACACACACAAAAAATTTGAGAATGATGTCAGCAAGATAGCAAAATAGGAAATCCCAGCCCCTGTTTGCCCTATAAAGACAACAACATAAAAACAATATACAGATCAAAATATTTCTTTAATGAGGACTCCAGAAACCAATAAAGATGTGGCATATCTAATGAAGACAAAATTAAGAACAGCTACATTGAGACGGGTAAAAAGAGTCATCACTTTACCCACAATCCTCCCTCCGCAAAGCGGACACAGCTCAGACTGGCTGGTGATTCTCCTTTGGAGGGTGGGGGTAGAGAAAAATGGAACATGCACCCAGCATTCCATTGTTTCAAAGGGCCACTCAAGGGGTAGGTTTCTGTCTTTGCTGATTCTGAACGCTAATGAAAGCACCGTAGTTTGGATGACTGAAGGCTGTGGGAGGCAAGGGAGGGGCAGCGGCTTGCTGGAGAACCAGAGGACATGTAGTACAGTAAAAAGTGGTCACATATCTCAGCGCAACCACAATAAAGTGCCTACCTCGAAATTTCTACCTTGGGAAGGAGAGGGAAAGCTGGAACAAGGATCCACTGTACCAGATTTTCAGATACTTGCCTAAGGGAAAGTATATATATATATATGTATATATGACTTGCCTGATTCAGACTGCTGATGCGAAGCTGGCATACTTTGGATGCTTGGGGGCTACTGACAACAAAGGAGAGTGGGACTGCTTGTTGCTTGAGCACCAGAGAACCTGAATTACTACAGACATATAGCAAAAAGCAAGAGATTAAAAGCTCCAGAAAAAGAAAAGTCAGCAAACTTCAAGTGGATAATTATATGCACAAGTCTAGAGAAGGTACAACCTACAGAAAAAGGTTCCAGAGGTCCCCAAAATCTGTAGCTGGACTGTTTGGTAAAGGTATTCCCCTGTACAAAGCCAGTCCCTGAAGACAAGAAGATGTAGCAGTTTTTTCAAATATATAAAACTCAGTAAAATATTACAAAGCACGTGAAAAAAGGAGAAATCACAAACCAATCAAAGTAACAAAATAAACCTACAGAAACCAATCCAAAACAAAGGGAGATCTGAGTTACCTAACAAGAATTCAAAATAACTGTTTTAAAGAAGGTCAGTGATATACACAGATGTCCAACTAAATGAAACCAGAAAAATGAATAAAATGAAAATACCAACAAACAGATAGAGATTACAGAAAAGGAAAAAAACAGAAATTCGGGAACTGAGGAATACAATAACTACACTGAAAAAATTCACTAAAGGAGTTCAACAGCAGACTTGATCAAGGAAAGCAAAGAATCAGTGTCTCTGGACCGGAGAAAGGAATGGCTACCTACTCATGTATTCCTGCTTGGAGATTTCCAAGGACAGAGGAGCCTGGCAGGCTACAGTCCATGGGTCAAAAGGAGTTGGACACAACTGAGAAACTAACACACTTTACACACACCTACATGCTGCCTACAACAGACTTACTTTAGGTGTAAGGACAAAAATCAGCTTAAAGTGAATGGATAGAAAAAATATTTCATGCAAACAGTATCCAAAAGAGATTAGGAGTGGACCTATTCATATCAGACAAAATTTCCTTTAAGTGAAAAAATGTCACAAGAGGCAAAAAAAGACATTACATAATAATAAAAGGGGCAAGTCACTAGAAAGGTATAATAATTCTAAACATACATACATACTTAATAATAGAATACTTAAATATATGAAACAGTGACAGAACTTAAGTGAAAAATAGAAAATAACACAATAATAGTAGATTTCAATAAGCCACTTTCAATAACAGAACAACCAGATGTAAGACATAAGAAAACAGAGCACTTGAGTAACACTAGACCGAATGCACCTTACAGACATATACAGAGCACTCTACTCAATAGCAGTAGAATACACATTCTTCTCAAGTGTACATGGAACATTCTTCATGACAGATCATGCATGTTAGGTGATAAAGTTTTAACAAATTTAAAAAGACTAAAAGGATATGAAGTATCTGTTCATAATAAAAAGAAGCCTGAATAAAGTAACAGCAGCAGAAAAACTTGAAAATTCATAAATACGTAAAAACCAAACACATTCTTGGAAAAAAACAATGTGTCAAAGAAGAAATCACAAGGGAAATTAGAAAATATCTTGAGACAAATGAAAATGAAAACATACCAAAACTCATGGGCTGCAGCAAAAGCTGTCCTAAGAGGGCAGTTTATAGCAGGAAACAGGGATGTTAAAGGCTTCCCAGGTGGCGCTAGTGGTAAAGAACCCACTTGCCAATACAGAGGACATGAGACACAGGTTCAATCCCTGGGTCGGGAAGATCCCCCGGAGAAGGGCATAGCAACCTACTATAGAATTCTTGCCTGGAGAATAGCCATGGACAGAGGAGCCTGGTGGGCTACAGTCCATAGGGTCGCAAAGAGTCAGACACAACTGAAGCAACTTCGTACGCATGCACCTATGTTTAAAAAAAAAAAGGCCAAAAGTCTCAAACCAATAACTTACATTTACATCTCAGAGAACCAGAGAAAGAAAATAAATAAAAAGATTATAAGACTACTATGAAAAACTATGAACAACATTACTTTGCCAACAAAGGTCTGTCTAGTCAAAGCTATGATTTTTCCAGTAGTCATGTATGGATGTGAGAGTTGGACTATTAAGAAAGTTGAGCACTGAAGAATTGATGCTTTTGAACTGTGGTGTTGGAGAAGACTCTTGAGAGTCCCTTGGACTGCAAGGAGATCCACCCAGTCCATCCTAAATGAAATCAGCCCTGAATATTCATTGGAAGGACTGATGCTGAAGCTGAAACCCCAATACTTTGGCCACCTGATGCAAACAACTGACTCACTAGAAAAGACCCTGATGCTGGGAGGGATTGGGGGCAGGAGGAGAAGGGGACGACAGAGGATGAGACAGTTGGATGGCATCACCGACTCAATGGACATGAGTCTGAGTGAACTCCAGCAGTCAGTGATGGACAGGGAGGCCTGTCGTGCTGCAGCCCATGGGGTCACGAAGAGTCAGACACGACTGAGCAACTGAACTGAACTGATGAACAATTATATGCCAACAAATTAAATGACAGAAAAAAATGGATAAATTCCTAGAAATATACCATTTAACAAGACTAAATCATGAAGAAAGAGGGAATCTGAACAAGCAAGGAGAATACTGAATCAGTCATTAAAAACTTTCCAACAAATAAAAGCCCAGGACCAGATGGCTTCACTGGAGAATTCTACCAGCCATTTAAATAACAATTAACGTCAATTCCTCTCAAACTGTTCCAAAATAACTGAAGAAGAGGATACACTTCCAAACTCATGTTATAAGCCAGCATTATAAACCTGATAACGAAACCATACAAAGATACCACAAGAAAATAAAAATACAGATGAATATCTGTGAATAACATGGATGCAAAGAAAATCAACAAAACACTATCAAACCAAATACAGTAGCACACTGAAACACTTATACAACATAACCAAACAGGATTTATCCCTTGAATGAAAGGAATCTTAAATATGGAAAATATGGAATATTGGACTGGGTAGCCTATCCCTTCTCTGGCAGATCTTCCTGACTCAGGAATCGAACCAGGTTCTCCTGAATTGCAGGTGGATTCTTTACCAGCTAAGTTATATGGGAAGCCCAAAATATGGAAAAATCAAACCACATTAACAGAAATAGAGAACAAAAACCACATGATCATCTCAGCTGATGAAGAAAAACATCGTTTCATAAAATTCAACATCTTTTCATAATAAAAAGTCAACAAATTAGCAATAGAAGGGAAGTATTCCAAAATAATAAAGGCTATATATGAAAGACCCAGGGCTAATATCATATTCAACAGTGAAAAACTGAAAGTTTTTCCTCTGAGTTCAGGAGCAAGACAAGTATCCCCACACTCTTCACTCAACACAGTACTGGAATTCTCAGCCAGAGCAACTAGACATGAAAAAACTAAATAAACAAATAGCATCCCAACTGGAAAGATACCTGTTTACAGATGACATGATCTTATGTGCAGAAATCTTAAGATTATACACACACACACACACATACCCCCCCAAAAAAATTAGAACTAATGAATTCAGAATTAACAATCAAAAATAATTTGCATTTCTACATACTAACAACCTGGAAAGGAAATGATAAAAAAAAAATTCCATGTACAATACCATTAAAAAAAAAATTTATAAATATACCAAGGAAGCAAAAGTCTTATACACTCTAAATTGCAAGACACTGCTGAAAGAAATTAAATGTGACAAATAAAGGGTTAGACATCCCATATTCATGGCTTACAAAGATTTAATATTGTTAAACTGTCACAGGAGTCCATACTACCAAAGCTGGCTATGGATTCGAAACAATTCCTATCAAAACCCAAATGGCAATTTTTTCAGAAGCAGAAAAAAAAAATTCTAAAATTAATATGGAATCTCAAAAGACTGCAGTAGCCAAAACAGTTTTGAAAAGGAACAAGACTAGAGGCCTCATACTTCCTGATTTCAATATATATTATAAAGCTACAGTAACCAAAGTACAATATATGCAAACAGACAGACATATAGACCAACAGAACAGAAAGCCCAAAAATAAACTCTTGAGTATATGGTAAAATGATCTTCAACAATGGTAACAAGACTACCCGATGAAGAAATGACAACCTTTTCAATAAATGTTGGGAAAACTGGATATTCACATGCAAAAGAATGAAGGTAGGGACTTCCCTGGTGGTCTAGAGGCTAAGACTCTGTGCTCCCAATGCAGGGGGCCAGGGTTCAATCCCTGGTCAGGGAACTTGATCCCACATGCTGCAGCTAAGGCTGGGAACAGCCAAATAAATAAATAAAATAAATAAATATTAAAAAAAAAAAAAAGAATGAAGGTAGAATCCTTTCTTACACCATATATAAATATTAACTCAAACAGATTAAGAGCTAAGCTTAATGTCTGCAACTAAAAACCTTCTAGAAGAAAGGGGAAAAGCACCGTGACATTGAAATGGTCAAATACTGCTTACATATGACATCAAAAGCACAAGTTAAAAAAAAAATTAAGACAAACGGGACTACATCAAACCTTAAAACGTCTGTACAGGAAACAGCACAGTGAAAAGACAATCTATCAAATAGTAGAAAACATTTGCAAACCATAGCTCAGATAAGGGGTTAATATACAGACATTTTTAAAAAAATCTCTACAGCTCATAAACAAACAAACAAAAAACAAGCAACCAGATTAAAAATTGGTCAAAAGACTCAAACATTTCTCCAAAGAAGAGGTATGAATGGCCAATAGGCATATAAAAAGATTCTCAACATTACTAAATCATCAGCAAAATGCAAATCAAAAACAATGATACCCTGGTTAAACTTGTTAGGATGGACACTATCAAAAAAATAAAAAATTTAAGTGTTGGCAAGGATGTAAAGAAATTGGAATCCTTGTGTGTTATTGGTTAGATGTAAACTGGTGCAAGCAACTAACGAAAACAGTATGGAGGTTCCCATACTGTTTTAAAAAATTAAAAACCAAACTATCATAGGAACCCAGCAATCCCACTTCAGATTATATAACCAAAAGGAACTGAAAGCAGGATACTGAAGAAATATTTGCACACTCATCTTCACTGCAGCATTATTCACTGTATCCAAGATGTGGAAACAATCTAAATGTCCATCAAAAGATGACAGATAAAGAAAATGTGGTATACACATAGAATAGAATATTATTCAGCCTTGAAAAAGATGGAAATTCTGTCCTGTGTCATAACATAGATGAGATTTCAGACATTATGCTAAGTGAAAAAAGGAAATTAAAAAAAGGTAAAGAGTGCATAATTCCATTTATATGACTTGTCTGATACAATCAAATTCATAGAAACAAAGCAGAAGGGTAACTGCCAGGAGAAG
This sequence comes from Cervus canadensis, assembly GCF_019320065.1. Taxonomy (NCBI): domain Eukaryota; kingdom Metazoa; phylum Chordata; class Mammalia; order Artiodactyla; family Cervidae; genus Cervus; species Cervus canadensis. The sequence continues at coordinate 83,111,507 of NC_057392.1, forward strand.
GGGGGAGGGGGAAACTGGGAGCTGTTGTTCCAAAGGTCGCAGTCACAAAGACGAGAAAGAGTTCTACAGATCCTTTGTACAACAATGTGCATATACTTAACAATACTAAAATGTGCCCTGAAAATACACTTAAAATTATCATTTATGTGTTTTTTACCACAATAAAAAAACATGTACCATAGGTACAAACAAAAAAGCTAAAACTACAAATACAATTTAAAACCATGAAACAGCACTACAAGTTGACAGCTTTGGCTGAAATTAATAAGACTAGCACACCAAGTATGGGTGAGCTGGTAAGTGACTGGAACCCATATACATTTTTGGTGGGAATATAAAATGATACAGCCATGGAAAATCATTTGGAAAAACTAAATTTTTTATAAAACTAAAACAGGTACCTATACTATGACTCAGAAGTTGAACAACTATATTTTCACTTATGAGAAATGAATTTCACAAAAAAGATGTGTTAAAGAAATGTTTATCGTAGCTTTATTCATAATACCCCAATCCATAAATAGTCTAGGAGATCATAACAAGAAAATAGATAAACAGTGGTATGATCACTACTTAGCAATAAACAAGAACAAAATAGTGATACATAAATCAAAGCATTAGGCTTACTGTACGAAGCCACTTGCAAAATATCTCTATTATATCATTACATCTACATAAAAATCTAGAAAAATGTGATAAATGCACATAATAGAATACTATTCAACAATAAAATCTTTCCTGATAGCTCACTTGGTAAAGAATCTGCCTGCAATGAGGAGACCCCAGTTCGATTCCTGGGTCAGGAAGATCTGTTGGAGAAGGAATAGGCTGCCCAATCCAGTATTCTTGGGCTTCCCATGTGGCTCAGCTTGTAAAGACTCCGCCTGCAATGTGGGAGACCTAGATTCGATCCCTGGGTTGGGAAGGTCCCCTGAGAAAAGAAAGGCTGCCCACTCCAGTATTCTGACCTCGAGAATTCCGTGGACTGTATAGTCCATAAGGTTGCAAAAAGTCGGACACTGACTGAGCAACTTTCACTTTCACATTCAACAATAACACCTGACCTGCCTTTTGAGAAACCTGTATGCAGGTCAGGAAGCAACAGTTAGAATAGGACCTGGAACAACAGACTGGTTCCAAATAGGAAAAGGAGTACGTCAAGGCTGTATATTGTCACCCTGCTATATAACTTATATGCAGAGTACATCATGAGAAACGCTGGGCTGGAGGAAGCACGAACTGGAATCAAGATTGCCGGGAGAAATATCATTAACCTCAGATACGCAGATGACACCACCCTTATGGCAGAAAGTGAAGAAGAACTAAAGAGCCTCTTGATGAAAGTGAAAGAGAAGAGTGAAAAAGTTGGCTTAAAGCTCAACATTCAGAAAACTAAGATCATGGCATCCGGTCCCATCACTTCATGGCAAATAGATGGCGAAACAGTGGAAACAGTGGCTGACTTTATTTTTCTGGGCTCCATAATCACTGCAGATGGTGATTGCAGCCATGAAATTAAAAGACACTTACTCCTTGGAAGGAAAGTTATGACCAACCTAGACAGCATGTTAAAAAGCAGAGACATTACTTTGCCAACAAAGGTCCATCTAGTGAAGGCTATGGTTTTTCCAGTGGTCATGTATGGATGTGAGAGTTGGACTATTAAGAAAGTTGAGTGCTCAAGAATTGATGGTTTTGAACTGTGGTGTTGGAGAAGACTTCTGAGAGTCCCTTGGACTGCAAGGAGATCCAACCAGTCCATCCTGAGGGAAATCAGTCCTGGGAGTTCATTGGTAGGACTGATGCTGAAGCTGAAACTCCAATACTTTGGCCACCTGATGCGAAGAGCTGACTCATTTGAAAAGACTCTGATGCTGGGAAAGATTGAGGACAGGAGGAGAAGGGGACAACAGAGGATGAGATGGTTGAATGGCATCACCGACTCAATGGACATGGGTTTGGATGGACTCTGGGAGTTGGTGATGGAACAGGGAGGCCTGGCGTGCTGTGGTTCATGGGGTCACAAAGAGTCGGACACAACTGTGCAACTGAACTGAACTGAACTACTGATATACACAACAACATGACTGAATCTCAGAAGTATGCTGAATAGAAATTTTTAACACTCATAAAAACTAATCTATAGCAGAAAAAAGTGAAAACAGTGGTTACCTCTAAGCAGAATGCAAACAGGAATTAATTGGCAACAACTAGGAGGGAAGGCTTAGCACCAAAAGACCTGATGCTTTCAAACTATGGTACTGGAGAGGACTCTTGAGAGTCTCATGGACTGCAAGGAGATCAAACTAGTCAATCCTAAGGGAAATCAACCCTGAATATTCATTGGAAGGACTGATGCTGAAGTTGAAACTCCAGTACTTTGGCCACCTGATGCGAAGAGCCCACACATTAGAAAAGACTCTGATGCTGGGAAAGATGGAAGACAGGAGGAGAAGGGGATGACAGAGGATGAGATGGTTGGATGGCATCACCGACTCAATGGATTAGAGTTTGAGCAAGCTCCAGGAGATGGTAAAGGACAGGGAAGCCTGTCATGCTGCAGTCCATAAAGTCACAAAGAGCTGGACACGACTCAGTGACTGAACAACAAATGAGGGAATTTTCTGGGTAACAGTAATGTATCTTGACAGGTAATGCATGCATCAGAATTTAGCAAGTATATGCTTAGAACTTGTGCATTTCAATGTATATAAATTTTGCCTCAAAGAGAAATTTGTTTTTGTTTTCAAAAGGAAAAATTTATAAAGAAATACTAAACTCTACTTACTAATAAGCATGCTAAAGATTTAAGGGGAAAGCCTACTAATGTCTGCAACTGGTAATACATAAAAAAAATCAGGATAAATTAATGGAGAGAGAGAGAAATAGATAAACGAAAAAGTTGTAAAGTAAAAAAAATGGCAGTCAAGGTGGTAGATATATGGGTCTTCACTGTAAAATTCAATTTTGCTCAATGCTTGAAATTTTTCATAAAAACATTCTGGAAGGAATCTATGAGATATATTTGAAGCACTGACTAAAAGAAAATTCATTTAACATTTAAACACTTAAAACACTTTTATCACTAGAAATGAGGCACAAATATAAATAATTAGCAGTTCAAAGACTTGAAAAGGAATAAAAAACTAAACCAAAGAAAGCACAAAGCAGAAAATAAGAATAAAAGCAGGAATTAACAGGATAGGAAATGGAGGAAAAGATCTAAATAATCAGTTAAAACGTTTGCTTTTTAATTAACAAAATAGACAGTCAACTAACTAACTTAGTGAAATAAAGGAGAAAGCATAAATTAAAAAAAAATAATAAGTGACAAGAGGAAAATAAGCATTGAAACAGAAGGAAAAAAGCTTAAATCATAAGAAACTACTTTGCAGATTTCTAGACAAATAAATTTCAAAATACAGGTGAAATAGTTAATACACCAGAAAAATATAGTTTACCAAAATTAAGCCTATAAGAAATACAAAGTTTAAAATGACCAATTTCTGTTGAAGAAATAAAGTTATCAAAAAATAAAAAAGCACCAGGCCCAGATGGTTTCACAAATCTACAACTCTGAATACCAGAAAACCTTTCCAATTCTTTTTATGAAGCAAGAATAATGATAAGTAATAACTGAGAAACACAGTACAAAAAAAAAAAAAGACCAACATCACATATGACTATAATTGTAAAAGTACTCACCTTAAAAATTAGTGAACACATTAAGAAAATACTACACCAGGAACAACTAAGATTTAATCCAGAAAAGCAAGATCAGTTCCTTAAGATCTAAGGGGGGAAAAAAAAATTGATTCTATTCACTGATGATGAAAAAGCCTTCAATAAAATTCAATACCCATTCCTGGAAAAAATAAAAACAAAGTTACAGATCCTCTCTTAACATAATATTATATATATTATCATATATATATATATATTCCTGTTATCATATAAATAAACCCCCATGGGATTCTCCAGGCAAGAATACTGGCGTGGGTTGCCATCTCCAGCTCCAGAATGCTCCTACTGTTTCCCTATTAAGACGCTGGAAACACTAGGAGCATTCTGGAGATGGAGATGGCAACCCACACCAGTATTCTTGCCTGGAGAATCCCAAGTAGAGAGGAACCTGGCAGACTACAGCCACTGAGGTCACAAAAAGTCTGACATGACTTAGCGACTGGGCACAGGTGCATTTACACTAAAATCAGGAAAAAGATAAGGATGTGTATCATCTCCTCTGGTATTCAATATTTTACTGGAAGTAAAAGCCAATGTAGTTAGATGAGAGAAAGCAAACGAAATAAAAATTGGAAAGGAAGCAAAACTATATCTATTTGCAGACAATATGACATTGTACGTAACAAACCCTAGAGAATCAATGCTAAAACTAATTCAGACAATAAAAGAATTGAGTAAGGTAGCAGGGTATAAAATTAACATAGTCCATACTACCCAAAATAATATACAGATTCAATGCAATTTCTATCAAAATTCCAATGCTATTTTCACAGGAGTAGAACAATCTAAAAAATTTGTTACGGAAACACAAAAAACCCTCAATAGCCAAACAATCTTGAGAAAAAAGAAAAAGTTGGAGGAATTGTGCTTCCAGATTTCACTCTATATTGCAAAGCTATAATCATCAAAACAATATAGTTTTGGCATAAAAACAGATACATAGAATAATGGAAAATAGATAGCTCAGAAATGAAACCACACTTACATGGTCAATTAATTTACAACAAGGAAGATAAGAACACACACTAAGGAAAAGACAACCTCTTCAATAAGTGGTGCTAGAAAAACTGGACAATTACATGCAAAATAATCAAACTGGACTATTTTTTCATATCATACACAAACATACACTCAAAATGGATTAAAGATTTAAATGTAAGATTTGAAACCATAAGACTTCTAGAAGAAGAAGCAGTATGCTTTTTTGACATTAGTCCTAGCAATATTTTTTGGACAAGTCTCTTTAAGCAAAGGAAACAAAAGCAAAAATAAACAAGTAGGGCTACATAAAACTAAAAAACTTTCACACAACAAAGGAAAGGAAACTATCAACAAAACAAAAAGGCAGCCTGCTGAATTGCAGAAGATATTTGCAAATGATATATCTGATAACTGGTTAATATCCAAAATATACAATGAACTCATACAACTAAACATCAAAAAAACAAACAACTAGACTACAAAATGGGCAGAGGATCTGAATAGACATTTTTTCAAAGACATACAGATGACCAATAGACATGTGAAAAGATGTTCAACATCACTAATCATGAGGAAAATGCAAATCAAAACCACTATGAGATAGCCCCTCACACCTGTCAGAATGGCTTTTATCAAAAAGAAAACAAATAACATGTTGCCAAGGATGTGGAGAAAAGGGAGCCCTTGCGCACTGTTGGTGGGAATGTAAATTGATACAGGCACCTCAAAAAAATTCAGCAATTCTACTCTGAGATAAGTTTGTTTTTTATAGTATACATATAAGCAGTTATGTAACTACATTCTGTGTATTCTAAAATTGAGGAAATAAGTAAATATACTGTGAATAACAGTAGGTTTCTCACTGCTTTAAAAGGAAGTGATATGATACATGTCACAACTTGAGTAATTCAAGAACATAAAAATTGCACTAAAAAGCAAAATCATCAAATTACTCTATAACATAATCCATGGAAACTTGCAGCAAACTTTAAATATTTGACTTCTCTCTTCCTGCCATCCCTCAAAACATGCTTCATCTTCCAATTACTTTTTAGACACGTAACAACAAACTTTTGTGAAAGTATTTGACTTCCCATGACTGATATCACTCTTTTATTAAAAAGCACAGAGATCATTAACAACATATCTTAAAATTTAGAATCACATAGTACTATACTTTTTCTTTGAAAAACTCACTACAGTTGAGCCTTAAACAACGTGGGTTTGAACTGTGAGGATTTTTTTGAACTGTAGATCTTTTTTCAGTAAATACTATAGTACTACATAAACTGCAGCTGGCCGGATATGTAGATGCAGAACTGTGGAGCAGGAAGGCCAACTATGGGACCAGAGCATCTTCAGACTTTGGAATCGGCAGCAGGTCCTGGAATCAATCTCCTAAAGGTACTGAGGAACAAATGTACTTACATCTTCTTTATTTAAATTAAAGCCTTAATTAACTAAACTGTTCAAGGAATGAGTTGCCTAATTTTCTTGTTAAATTAAGATTAACCTAGAAACTCATTCGGTTTAAACCTTTTGAAGAACAAAGTCCTAAAATACATTTTCCAAAATTATGTCACGTATCAAACATGGATAGAAGTATTTTCTCAAAACATAGTGCTTTTCAACATCTCCAGACTATTTAGTTATTGTAGTTATATGCCGAAGTAAGTGTCGTTACAAGAGATATAAGAGACTGAGAAACTGCTATTTTGAATAAACCTCTGAACTTGTTTCCTCATATACAAAATGAAGGTATAAACCTGCATGAGAGCCTGACAGGGTTACAAAACTCAAACCAAGTAGTAAAATGAAGGTGTGCTGGAGAGCTTGTTGCTGACTAGACATTACTGCCATTTCTTTTCAGACCTTCCTTGCACTGTAAAATAGAATAAATTAACCTCTCCAGATTCCCATCTGGATGCAGCTGCAGGTAAATACTTGAGAAGCAGCCTCCAGGTAAGTAGTTTCTTGAGAACTACACACTTTGGTGCTACAAAGCTAGAGTTCTTAAAATTTCCAGGGACTTCTAAGAAAATAAGCAGCTTCCATACTTCAGGCTAAAAGAATCAGTAATAGCTTCCCTAATTCCCTGAGCCCTTCCAAAAGTTAAATAAGCCTTTAATTCCCCAAGTTAAAAGCCTGATGCTTGTAATCGAGTGGCTTGTGTTTTCCAAATCAAACTGTGTTTAACTTATAAGGTGTATGTGAAAATGCTCTATGAACTAAAAAAGACCATACAGAAGCATGGATTATTATTTCTGTTCTCCCTGATAGGAAATTTCAGTTGAAGTTGTTTTCTGATAATCAGTTTCTAAAAGCAATGTTTGGTACCAAGAGATTCCCCTGCAAGAATTTATGATATACAAGAATAACAACATGATATTCATAATGCAACTTTTACAACCAAATCAGCAGTCAAATGTGATGGTGGATGAGAAAGGATGGATTAAATGTGACTTGGGAGTGAAAAGGTAAAAATTAAGAAATGATTTAAGGAAGAGAATTAGAGATTAAACAGCACTGAACACTAAAGGGTAGGAAAACTTCTTTAAGTGGAGACAATATAAGAAACTGGAAGAAAGAGCATGCTCAAATAAACAAACCGAGCAACTCAGAGGCATGGATGGAGAACAAAAGGCAAGTAACACAAAGTGGCTTCCTTTCATGTTGAGTGTGTACAAAGGAGAGGAGGCTGGGACCAAATAATACAAGGCCAGAAAAGCTAAACATTTGGACTCGACTGTTATTATCCAACTTCAGATTCAGAGAGATTTATAGAATTTTATGCCTAGATAACAAAATCACGCTGCTAGTTAACATACCGCCACTAGAGCCTAACAGGATGAAAAACTATGCAAAAGAAACTGTTTTTCTTAAAAGTACTGTTTTTGTCCTAACACTCTTCTTCTCAAAAACGGTGGTCCCCCCTTACCATGGTCCCCATCCTATTCAACCATATCTTCCAGCATTACCCAAAACATACAACTCTTTCCAGATAGACTACACTGTGTATTACTGGCTCTGGAGCACAGCCAGAAAATGCAAGTGGAATGACATCAGGTTCTAACTAGTCTGCCCAGGCTGCTATAACAAAATACCATACACCAGAAGCTTAAACAACAGAAATGTATCTCACAAAGGCCGTAAAGTCAAAAATCAAAATGCCAGCTGATCTGGTTCCTGATAAGGGCTCCCCTCCTGGTTTGTAGATGGCCAGTTTTTCAGTGTCTCACGTGGCCTTTCCTCTGAGTGTATGCTCAAAGAGAGAGAAAGATCTCTCTCTCTCTCTCCTAATAAGGCCACCAGCCCTGTTGGATTAGCGCCCCACCCACCTTTATGACCTTAACTTTAATTACCTCCATAAAGACCCTATCTCCAAACACAGTTACACTGGGGGTTGAAACTTCAACATGAATTCAGCAGGGACACCATCACTCCAAAATACACTGTGTTATTTCTAAGGCTAAACCTTAAGAGATTTTGCAGCTTCTGTTCTTACGTTCTTGAAATACTTCCTCTATCATGTGAAAAAGCCCAGCCATTCCTATCAAAGGATGAAAAGCCAGAAGGGAAACCAAGGCACCCATCCCCCACCCGACCCCCCACTGCTGAGCCAACAGCCAACAGCCAACACCAAATGCCAGATACATGAATGAAGCCACGCTGCACCATCCAGTTTCAATCAAGCTATCAGAAAACTACAACCACATGCGAGACCCTAGGTGAAACGAACAGAACTGCCAGGTAAGCTGAGTCAAAACTGTAAAATGGTGGAAAAAATAAATGATTATTGCTTCAAGTCACTAAATTTTGTTACAAAGCAGTATATAGTTGATATGGCATACCTTCTTGTTCTGCTTTTTGACCTAGACCTCTGAACTCTGTATGACTTCCCTCGACCCCTTGAACGACTTCGACTTCGTTTTCGTCTAGAGCCATAAGAAGAGCTACTGCTTGATCGATGTCTGCGTCTGAAAAAGAACATAATTAAATATTACTTGCCTTCAAAATGTTACCAGATACTATGTTATGAGAACTATACCGGTTTATAGGCTTATCTACAAAGAACAGACAAAGGATAAACACCCGTGGGCTAGGTCTGGAGGAAAACATAGCAAAATCTTTGGGTTGAGACTTAAACCTCATAAATATGTAACTACAAAAAGAAAAATGCTTTACCCATAACACTTCAAAGTACAAAAACCATATGAACTCTAAAGAATGTCACTCTTGCTACTACATAAGTAAAAATTATGAAAATCACCTTCTATCATAAGAATGTGAGCGAGGCTGAAGATCTCTGGACCAAGATCTTGACTTTGACCTTGATCTCCTTCCACCTTTCTTTCGGCTGTACGTTCTACTATCTGAAGAACTACTGGAAGAAGATCGTCTACGGTGTTTCTTTTTTCTCTTGCTTCTGCTTTCTTCTTCAGTATCTGATGACCGGCGTCCCATTTCTACAGGTTTAAATTCAAAGAAAATTATTTCTAACATAATGGAACAATGGATGAAATTTAATCATTTTTTTGTATCTGTAAAAATTTTAAATGTCTTAGTAAAGTAAAATTTTAAATGTACCAATCTTAACAAGACATGAGAAACAGCTCTAGTACAGTCTTCTAGCACTATCAGTTTACTGTTTTCACAATTTATGAATAAAGTAAACTCATCCTAAATTTTTTAAAATGTCTCCCGAAAGTGTCAACCCTGAGGACGGTTCATTATAACAATTTTCTTATAGTTCAAGTTACATTTATCATTAATTATATGATACTTGGTTTAGGGATCAACTATCTAATCTTATATTCTCACATTCCCTAAAGATAAAAGGTATTTTACTATCTTTTAGAGTTAAACATTTCTAACTGAAAATTCTAAAATTTTAAATGGATAAGACCTCATTAATCATCAACAAAGTACAAACTGAAACAATACACCATTATCATGTAACTCATAAAATATGAGAAAGGAAATGTTAACTAATGTACCAAAGTTGATGAAGTATTGTTAACTAAAATACCAAAAATGAAGTCTAACTGTTCACATTGCTAGTACCTATAAGAGTGGTGATAAAATCCTTCCAGAAAGCAATTATGCAATTTAAATAAAGAGTCTTAAAAATGTTGAGGCTTTTTTGACAAAGCAATCTTATTTCTAGGCATATATCTGCAAAGTTTTCCTTAAAAGATATATTCATGAAGATATTCATCATAATGCTACAATGGTAGCATTATCTAAAACTGTATGTACAGAGGGCTTGCTTGGTGCCTGAATGGTAATGAATCCATCTACCAATGCAAGAGATATGGGTTTGACCCCTGACCCAAGAAGATCCCACATGCCCCGGAGCAACTAAGCCCGTGCCCCACAACTCCTGAGTCTGTGCTCTAGAGCCCGGGAGCCACAGCTGCTGAGCCCATAAAGCCTGAGCACGCTGGAGTCTGTGCTCCGGAACAAGAGAAGTCACCGCAATAAGAAGACCATGTACTGCAAGTAGGGAAAAGCTCCTGCGGAAACAAAGATCCAGCACAGCCAAAAGTAAACACAATAAACAAATAAAATTAAAACTGCATGTGCAGAGACTACAATGTAAGAAAATATATGCATATGAGTGAGAGCAAAAATGAAGACAACTGATAAAGATTTAAGTAAGGAAATTGGGTATTTTTTTCTCTTTTTTAACTATATTCTATATGGCTATGGTATATTTGCATATTTACTATACAAAAGAAAAAACATATAGAATACAAGGTTTTTATATTTAGACAATAACTTATAAGAAGCCTACTTGTCTTACTTTAAAGTTAGATTCTCATATGGAATCTTATTTTTTTTACTAAAATAGTAGCTATCTTTGGATGCCAAATAAAAGCAAGATCCATCTTTCCTAATAGGTAGGATAAATAATCAATGAATCAGATAAACAAAAATCTCACACTTCATTTTAATATTTACTTAAGTTAAATATCATTACTCTAAAAAAAGCAATACATTAAATTACAGCTTTGTTTTCAGAACCAAGTGAGCCATCCCTTCCTTGACTCTAATGCAATTTTAGTTGAAAGTCACTGTTCAAAAATTTGAATTGTGAAAGTCACAATTCAAAATTTAAAGCTATTTACCTGGAGCCAGAATTAGACTTTAAATATAGTTCTGAACCTCAAAGTTGTTCACATTTCTAACATTACACAGTTCGACTAAACACTGGAAAAACTTGGTTTTGAAAAGCTCGGTAAATCACTAGCATATCTAAGCCAGCTTCCTCACTGAAAATAAAACTGCACTTCATGTAAGATCCCCATGATCCTCTCCAGCTCTCAAAATACTACAATTATGAAATCTTACATATACATACAGTATATATGTACATACATATATATTTAAATGTGTGTATATAAAAAACTAAAGACCCACTTGATGAGGGTAAAAGAGGGGAGTGAAAAAAGCTGGCTTAAAGCTCAACATTCAAAAAACAAAGATCATGGCATCCAGTCCCATCACTTCATGGCAAACAGGGAAAAAATGCAAACAGTGACAGGTTTTTTCTTGGGCTCCAAAATCACTGCGGACAGTGACTGTACCCATGAAATTAAAAGACGCTTGCTCCTTGGAAGAAAAGCTATGACAATCCTAGACAGTTTATTACAAAGCAGAGACATCACTTTGCCAACAAAGGTCCATACAGTGAAAGCTATGGTTTTTCCCATAGTCATGTACAGACATGAGAGCCGAACCATAAAGAAGCCTAAGTGCCAGTGCCAAAGAATCAATGTTTTCGAAACATGGTGCTGCAGAAGATTCTTGAGAATCCCTTGGACTGCAAGGAGATCAAACCAGTCCATCCTAAAGGAAATCAACCCTGAATATTCATTGGAAAGAATGATGCTGAAGCTGAAACTCCAATATTTTGGCAATTTGATACAAAGAGCCCACTCATTGGAAAAGCCCCTGATGCTGGGAAAGACTGAGGGTAAGAGGAGAAGGAGGTAACAGAGGACGAGACAGTTGGCTGGCATCATTGACTCAATGGACATGAGTCTGAGCAAACTCCAAGAGACAGTGAAGTCAGGGAAGCCTGGCATGCAGTAGTTTATGGGGTCACAAAGAGTCAGCCACGACTTAGTGACTTAGTTATATATCATATATAACCACATATCTCTGTATATGTATATATGTATGTATGTCTATTTTCATTAAGGAATTTGTATAATTGATAATATTGATCACCTAAGCATTCTAATTTCCTTTTTCTTCCTTACTTGTTTCAACCTTTAAACAGTTAAGAATTTTCTCTACTCGCAAATAACCAAATTAAGATGGGTTTTTATTTATCACCTGGTTTAAAAATACTAACATTAGAATAAAGGATAAAGAAGTATAAAGAGGATAAGGAAGACCAGAGGAGAGAACTACAGGAACAGTAGACAAATATGTCAACAAATTTTTAGCAAATGAAAAACAGATGCAGGATTTAGAACTGAGAATGCTGAACATCAAGCAACTGCAGAGATTTCCAATTGAAGAAAAGCCAATTCACGTAGCAAAAATCAGAAAGGATCAGGAATTTGAGACACCAGATACCACAGCAGGCACGATGAGGCGCAGAACTAAAAAAACAAAGGTATTGGTTGAAATTCTGTAAAAGAAGTAATTGCTCAGGTCCCCTATGCCATCCAACCTGATAGGGACTGTTATTCCCCATTCCCAGAAGGAGAGGTGGTTTACTTTAGAAAAATGATGAAACAGTGAAGCACCAGGTCCAGGGTTACAGGAAAAAGAGGGCAGAGAAATGCTCAACTAAAAGTTACAGGGATTAAGTGAAAGTCTACATTCTAACAGTGAATACTGTCACCCTGTGTGTACTTGGCTCCAAGAATTCAGAGTATTCTTTTCTCCAAAAACTAAACAGTACCTGGAAGAAGCTACATTAAAACCAAGTCCACCAGTTAACAAGCCCAAATCTTAAACACAGCAAACTTTTTTTTTTAATACTTCTTTTTGCTTTGGCCGTGCCACACGGCTTGTGGGATCTTAGTTCCCTCACCAGGCACCGAACCTGGGACCTCAGCATTAAGAGTATGGAGTCTTAACCACTGAAATTCCCCACAGTAAACTTTTTTCTACAAACACTTCTTCTGGTAACTTTTTAGTAATTATACAACAAAAGAAAACAAATCACGTGATGAAACTCTTCATCATAAGAGATAGAAGCCAAGCAGAAAAACAAGCAACTCATTGTAAGCCAGGAACATGCAAGAAAACTTCAAAAGAAAACCACTATCCTCAGAATATATTAGAAAATGATCCACCAAACAAGCATAGGAGGAACAGCCATAGAATAGGAGAGAAATCTTGAAATTTTAGCAAACAATAAGTTGTAAGTAACACAATAGGGTCAGAGGATACTATCAAAGGGCTCATGAAAAGTAGAAAGAAAAAGATAAAAAAATAGGAGGTAAAAGAGGATCAATCCAGGAAGTCCAATATCCAATTGATATATATTCCAGAAAGAAACAGAGCATAGAAAACAGAAAAAGAAAACTATCCAAAGAATAATTTTAAAAATTTACAGAATTGAAAGACATGAATTGCTCTAAATCCCTGGGACAATGAATTTGAAAAGATCTATACCTGACATACCTCATAAAACTTCAGAAACAAGGAATGCAAAGAAGAACTTAGAAACTTCTAAAGGTAAAAAATGGTAAAAGCACAAGGCTTCTCAGCAGCAACACAGCAAACAATGGACACTTGCCTTCAGAATTCTAAGTGAAAATCATTTTCAAACTAGAATGTATATTCAGCTGAATGATAGATCTAATATGAGATCAGAATAAAGACATTTTCAGATATGCAAGGGCTCCAATTATACCTCAAGCTCATCCTTTTTTAGGAAGGTACTGAAGGATGTGCTCCAACAGAAAAAGACAGTAAATAAAGATGACCCAGATTCAGAAAGCAAGTGATCTAACGCTTGAGATAGGTTAAAAAGTCCCAGAGTGATAGCATGCCAAGGTATAAGGAATACATCAATGAACAAGAGAGAAAAATCCTTGCCTTCAAGGAGTTTACATTCTAGTTTAATAGTAGTTCCCAATGGGTTCTATAGACCCTGGGGTATTCCTAAGACCTGAAGGGATCCAACCAGCCAAAACTAATTTTATTACAACACTAAAACTTGATTTACCTTTTTTACTGTGTTGACTTTTATGCTGATGATGTAGCAGCAGTGGTAGGCAAAATTGCTGGTGCTTCAACAGGAATCAAGGTAATGGGACCAAATTGTACTAACAGTCATTGAATTCTTCACTGCAATATACAGTTTTGTTTTATTTTGTTTTTAAAGAAAGGCAGTTTCACTTAGGTATGTCCTTGATAAAGCAGTAAAATCATCATTAATTCTATAAATCTCAACCCTTGAGAACACATCTTAATATTCTGTGTGATGAAATAGGAAACACAGAAACTGAAGAACAACGGGTTATCTTGAGGAAACGTTTGTGCAGCTGAATAACAAGTTGAACTAGCTGCTTTTATTGTGAAACACTATTTAAAAGAACTGACTCTGATTATTCAGACTTGGGCATTTGACGTTTTCTCAAGAATGAATTAAAGGAGTCTGTCCTTTAAGGAAACTGACAATTTGCTGCCAATGATAAAATCTGAGCTCTCAGTTAAGGAATATATATGGAATCTAGAAAAATGTTACTGATGAACCTATTTGTAGGGAAGGAATGGAGAGGCAGATGTAGAGAACAAACTTGTGGACACAGCCGAGGAAGAAAAGGATGAGACCCACTGAGAAAGTGGTGCTGACACTCACACACTATCATGTGTAAAACAGCTCGTGGAAGTTCCTATATACACAGGGAGCCCAGTCTGGTACTCGGTGATGACCTAGAAGGGTGGAATAGGGTAGGCAAGGGAGGCGACATATGCAATTATGATTGATAATGCATTGTTGTATGGCAGAAACCAACACAACACTGTAAAGCAATTGCCTCCAATTAAAAAATAGATTAAAAATAAAATATAATACACAAAAAAATTTGAGCTCTCAAGCAAAAATCAAAATGATGGATAACTTGTATTTGTCACCATGAGACTGACAGCTTCTCAGCACTTAATGATTTCTTTGATGAGGTCAATGGTGATATTAACAAATTGGAATTTTTAAGTTATATAATGAAAAGTTTGTCTATATTTAGAAGCTACACATAACTCACTGAACCAGTATTTTCCAATAAGCCAATGTACGATGTCACAGACTCATGTTATGAGTAAAATATCCATTCACGGTAGGAGACAAACCAATAGATTTTAATGTAACAGCATGAAAAGGTCATTGACATAGTTTCAAATACCACATTGCAACAAATGCTTAAGAAACTACTACCTGTCAAGTTAAGGCACAGTATTAAGGAAGTAATTATCTGAAAAGGCTATTAAAATACTATTTTTTCCAACAGCGTATCTGTGTGATATCCGGATTTTCTTCATATACTTCATTCAAAAAGTCATCACAATAGACTGAATGTGAAAGCAGATACAAGAATCCAGTTGTCTTCTATTAAGCCAGACAGTAGAGATTTGCAAAAAGGAAAAATAATGCCATTTTTTTCACTTTTGTTTGGAAAACATAGCTACCTTTCACATCAAATGTGTTATTTATGTTACCAAGCAATGGATTTATTACTGTTATTTTTATGTGGACTAATTAAATAAATACTTCAAAATTTTTTTTAACTAGTAGAAAGGAAATATTTCTAGATATAGCCCATGTAGATAAAAGTCTGTGGGGTTCTCTATAATTTTTAAGCAGGTAAAGGGTTCTTAAATCTAAAAAGTATGAGACCTACTACTCTAAGGTACCTACAGTCATTTCTATTCTACATTTTTGTCCAGCTTAAGTACCTACATAAGGCATAAAGAAGTAGGAAAAAAAGAAAAGGACATACATCTAATTATGTATCTTGCTGATGACCAAAAAAAGAGACTGAGAGGTGGGTATAGATTTTTTTCTATTCTTTAACCTCAAATAATGTAATTCATCCATATTAGAAGGATAATTACATTTAACTCAGAAAAGTTAATGGAAGATATACAATCCTTCCTTAGAGTAACCAAAAGAAAAAATGATTAAAAAATCACTGTCATAAATTTATAAATACTTTTTCTGGTGATGCATTTACATTTCAAAAAAATTACACCGAAGTATAATTAATCTCAATAAGATAAACAAAAAGACATTACATTTCTTTATTATAAATAAACTCAAATACTTATTTAGAAAAGGAACTGAACACTAAGAACAAATCAAAGGTAGGTCCAAAAACTGTCTTCTCATCAATGACAGTACTGAATTCCTACTCACTACCCTAGATATATACTTACCACTGGATTTCTATAATGTCACTAGCATGTAATTTGCTCATTCAAGTCATAGTGGTTGATTTACATTATATCACACATTTCCAGTAAAGAACTGTTTTTATTTAACTCCATTGGTAAGTATAACACATGGCAAGATGCATTAATAGCTCTTTCCAGTAACAGCAAAGATAAATTGAGCATAGATTTTTAGGAGTCCCAGAACCTAACAATTTTTCAATCCATCTGTAAGCAGAAAAGGCAAATAGGGAGAGAAGGCTCTCAGTTTTCTGTTCTCACTTGTCTCTATTACTTCCTGGTTGCAGTTTCATGGTCACAAACCATATCCAACCAACTCTCATTACAGAATTGAAGCCATGACAATAATGACTACAGTAGGACATCAATTTACAGAAACATTGTAAAGTTTAGATGACTGACTGAAGATGTAGAAGCCAAAATGCGTCATTCAAAAGAGAGCTTAAAGGCATATACAAGTAGTCCCTTTGTCTGGTAATCAATAAGGTAAAGTAAGCAGGTATCTTTTTTCAGAAAGCAGGCAGTTAGAACAAATATTCCTAAAGGACGTGACATTTTATAATTATTTCACCACTACTCATTCATTAGTTTATCAAACTATAATCTTTTTGATCTTGGACACATGACCAAATAAGGGCAAGGGGGAGGAACAGTCATTTCAATGGGAAATCCACCTCAAAGGTGTAAAGCAAAAATGGGGTTAACATAATTTAGCATAGGAAGAAATCCACAAACAAGTACAGAATCACCCAAGGCAATAAAAGAACTAAGGTAAAATTCTAGCTTAATGAGCAAAATAAAGCAAAACTCAAGAGGTACAGAATTGTTAAAACATTCCTCCCAGCACAACTAAAAATGTGCAGACTAGCATCTTTTTTTTTTTCATTAAAGCATTATCAGTCATAGGAATTTCTTCCCAATGGTTTGAAAATAAAAGTGGAAAATACACCAATACATCTAATATAACAATCTTATTAGAGAAGTTTTCCAACTCATAATACAACTGTTTGCTTAGTCAAGCTGGTAAGGCCAATTAGTAAGACTAGACAAGCTGGTAGGTGCCAGCTGCCTTTATTTCAGTTTCAAACATTTTTAGCCCTCTTACTGAAGAACATACAGTAATAAAGTGCTACCACTTAGCAGGAAATCTCCTTTGTCTGCAAAGAAAGTGAATATTTATAGACTCTAGAGCTAAAGGGGCTCTCAAAGGATACCCAGTTTCCCCAGGAGGTTGCACCTGTCATATCTGCTATAATCCTTAAACCTGAAAACTGCATATCTCCTTCACTTAGAGCTTTTAAGGCTAAGTCCAAAGATGACAACTGGAAAACTTTTTTTGTGACAACACGAAATACTTTTATTTAACTACCTAGTACCTAGTCAGTTGAAACACAAGTAAGTTACCGCTAATTCTGGAGGGGGAAATGGCCTCCACTGTGCATTTAAAGATATATAACCTCTGAAAGAAAAATTAAGGTTGACCTAAAAAAACAAGAGCAGGCAAATGTATACTAGTGCATAACCTCTCATAGACCATAGATAGCCATGTGCTCTTGGTCTATGACCACAAGACCTGAAATCAAGGAAAGAGATGAGTGTGAAAGGCGAATAAATATAACAAATTTATGCATTTGTTAAGGAAGGAAGTCTGTGTCACCCCGCACCACCTCTCTTCCCAGCATGTGTGAGCCAGGACGGATGGGAGATGGGGTAGGGGTGGAGGTGCGGATTCGGGTGAGAGGGGGTGAGCTGGAAGAGCAGGCGAATGTAAAGCAGACGTAACAGAGTGGACGGGACAGAGGACCCCAGACTGCAGCCTCCTTCTCGCTCCACCCTACCTACATCTAGTAACCAAACTCCAGTCACATCTTACAAGAGAAACCCAGAGGCAGCCATCAAAGATCAGGGACTGGCGGTGGGGGCGGGAGACAGGTTTTGAAGAGGGAAAGGGTAAAAGAGCCGGCTAACTCTCCCTCACCACCTCTAGACTCAAGGCCTAGCCTGAGGCCTGCGAGCGCGTACAGCCCCATAACCGCCACCACCCTAAGGCCCCAGCTTGGCCCTCAAAAGGTCAGAAGCCGCCAGGTGCCCAGAGCATGCGCACTGCGCCACCCAGCGCGCCGCCGGACCGCCAGCCCCCTACCCCCACCCCCTCCCGCCGCCGCCGCCGCCTCCAGCACTCAGGCAGCGCCAGGCCCGCGCCGCCTCACGCCAGAGTAGGGCCTCGGAACCCCTCAGCTGCGGGCGCTGCCTCTCAGGTCCCGGACGCGGGCATCACCTGGATTCCGGCCTTCGGGCTTATACCTCCAGTAGACTTGCAAGCGCCGCAGACCTAGAAATGTTTCTTCAAATCTGGGCGCCGCCGGCGTTCACCGAACTTGCTTCAGTTTAAGCTCACCGCCTTCCTGGTTCCACCACCAGGCAGCGTCAGCCGAATTTTCGAGTGCATCGATGGAAGCTGCCAGGCGTTAGGAGAGCCGAAGGAGTAGATTGTCACGCCGCCAATTTTTTGTTTGGTGTTGGTTTTGCGTGCTTGATTATTTGATTTTCTTGTTACCAAAAAGCAATTAAGGTGGGGACTGAAAAGTTTTATTGCCTTAGTGATCGTCGTTATCGCCACAGATAATCAGCAAACAAATCCGCATCATAGGAAGTTATGTTTAAGACACCCACACGTAGCAAAATCGATTATCTCATGCTGGGAGAGGAGGAAACTGGCCCAACAATAATAAATCAAGGGAGTGTGTCTGTATAGCGTCAGAGTCGTTTGTGATTAAATTGTAATGATTTATTTGAAAAACTGCATTAAAAGTCGGTGTTTCTTCTGCGCTAAAGGTGAAGGCACAGACTGGGGACAAATTTTTTTCTCTCATTAAAGTAACTGGCTGGTTGAGGAATGGGAGAAAACTGCCAGAGGCAGGGGCAGGAGGTTTCTTCTGGAAAATAAATTAAATGTGTAGGGGGTTTTGTGATTTAAACCCATACAAATGAAAGCAAGTCAGCATTTTCTGTAACTTACACGACTTTATCTGTTTTTGCATGAACATCATTTTTTCCTTATTTAATGTGAAGAAGCGTCGATAAGGAGGTAAACTATTGGCCTTGGTCTGAGTGAACCGAGAGAACCAACAGCTGCTGTGTACCCAAGCTACAGTTTTGCACAGACATTTGAGTTGGAGAAAATCATCTCCACAACTCTATTTTTCATGAATGACTGTACCTTAACTAACCTGTTTTGAGGGACCATTTTAAAGCTTAACTACAACAGTGCATGTTTATTTTAAATAATTCAAGAGCTGGAATGGAGGGTAAAGAAATGAACCTTTGGGGCCCTGAATTTTATTGGAAGCTGTTCATCTGTCTGCAGGTGGTCACTGAACTTTACTCTCAATTGTTGTTTGTTTTTACCGAAACTGCATTTTGAACTGTCTTGAGAAAATATTTGCTATTTAAAGAAACAACATCGTTATAACTTGGTGAGCATTTATTAGTATATGATTTCAAAACTTTGGTTGGTTGTTTTTGGTTTTTTTTTTAACTAAATTTCCCTTAGGGCAGTAGGAGTCCATAGTTAGACACCGCAGATCTCTCATTCGTAGCTCCATCTCATATGAACACCACTATTGGTAAATATACTAAGAGCAACAGTCCAGAAAAATCTATGGAAAATCTATTTGGTGTGAATTATTCAACTATTGTATCCAAGTCTTCCCTGATTAACTTTAAAGTGTTCATCTTTCCCTCAAGCTCAGTAGGTGGAATTTGAGTTTCAGACTTGAAAGTCATGTGCTTGAAAGGGCAAAAAAGTAGTTGGTAAGCCTCCTGATCCCTTACCAGACTTTTAATCATGGCTGTTTTAGAGCTGTTTGTGAATACACATTTAACATCTCAGTTTGAGAGCTATTTGAGCACCACATCCATTTAGTTGACCCCATGACTTGTCATTCTGCTAAATAACCTTAAAAGTGGATTTTCCTAAAGGATTAAAATTTTATGGTTAGTCCCCTCTAATAATATCAGAAGTAAAGTGGTCACAAATGGTAACCCAAGACTAACTGCAAAATCATATTTCTAAATTCATATAACTTTAGAAAGTGTGAGTATTTGAATCTCTTTCGTAGTGTAATAAAAGAAAGCACTCCTGTAATTTATTGATACCTAAAAGCTACTGCTACTGGAAACTTAAAGTTCTTAATTATTTCTCCTAAAACTAGCAATAAATGAAATATTTTAAGAAAAAAAAACTTTAGAATTCAAGAGAAAAAAGGCAAAGTAACAATTCTAAAAAGATTTCCATCTTCCTCAAGTTCACCAACTGTGAATATTTTAATCTGAAAAGTGTAAAAGTAGTGAAAAATAGTGACACAGTTACATATATTCTAGAAATAGTAACATATTAAGGTATAATTGTGTTCTCTTTTTACGAATGCTTTATGTTGCTTTGACCGAACTTCTCAAATTATCTGTTAACTTTGTGTTGATGCCTTAACCAATGGTTGGAAGATATCAGAATCAAAGTTCTATAATTGCTTTTATTTTTACAAGACTATAAGATCCAAGAAAACGGACAAGTTACCTTTAACATCAGAAAGACTGTATTTAATATTCAGACTATTCAAAAATGTTTCCAAAGCCACACTTGAAAAGGTGTGTTTACACATGCAGGTAAATATAACTTTCAATATGTAAGTATTCTTTTTTTCACATGTAAACAGTCTTATGTGAGGGGTATATATACATGGCCACACTTCTCACAACAAGCTTTGTCCTGCACGATACGCATATATGACGCAAGAATATAGATGTGTCCATCCATATAACAGCGTCCATGAAAACAGTCCGGGGATATAATTTTAAATCGTAGCGTTAAGTGGAGAGGAGGGGTACTTTTTTGCCAGCGAACATTTTTTAAAAATAGTCCACGATAAATGAAATTAGGTGGGGCACAAACTTAACATCGATTTTTTTTCAAACTCG
Organism: Cervus canadensis; assembly: GCF_019320065.1. Taxonomy (NCBI): domain Eukaryota; kingdom Metazoa; phylum Chordata; class Mammalia; order Artiodactyla; family Cervidae; genus Cervus; species Cervus canadensis. Next base: position 83,132,627 of record NC_057392.1, read on the forward strand.
AAGAAGAATCATCATGATCTTTTCAAAATTAGGAAATTAATTAGAATGCTTTTGGGATTCTAAAGAAGAGTTTCTTTAGTTCATTGTGGGAGGAGTCCCAGTGCAAAGAGTAAGGGAGAAGGGTGAGGGTCCTGAGACCTCAAAGAGGGAACGAAGTCAAACTGTCCTTGATCAAGCGCTAAAGAAACACTTTAAAATGGAACCTGTCAGGGAACAGCTGCTCGGAAAATGTGTTAAACCAACCAGCCAGTGGAGCGAGGTTTGTCGGCAGAGTCGGCATGGTCTGCAGGACGCGAATAATGGGGTGACTCACAAACTCTCTGGGGCGGGGAGCTTGGTGGAGACCCAGGCTCAGCTCTGGCCGCGGGCCGGGAAGCCCCTAAAAAGGAGCTGCGCGGGCCTGAGAAATAGTAAAGGACCCTGACTCCGCAGGGTTGTGAAGCCAGGATGCCAGGCTACAGGGTTTCGGGTCGGCGTTGGGGAGAGCAGGCATGTACGACGGGGGCACAGGATCAGGATACGGAAGTGGGGTTCCGGGGTTCTGAGGCAGGGCAGGGCTGCCGAACAGCAATCGGGAGCCGAGCAGTTGCGCTGCACCCTGACGCCTGGCGAGGACGCAGGGTCGTCTGCCAGGTCGGGATACCCTACTGACTCCTGGAGCCGCGCACTTGTCAGTTTCCTCTTGGCCACGCCCCGGCGGAATAAGTCCAGCTCCCCAGTGTTTAAGTAAGTCGTGACACCGACGCAAAAATCCACGCCTAATTAAATTAATTAGGGATTCTTGTCAATCCTGAATTAATGGCCAAGAGCGCAGGCGGCCGAGGTATCCGAAAAGCCGGACGGCCTGGGACTGCCTCTTCTTCCTACTCCCTCCGGTCCCCCTTCTCTGTCCTCATACTCCAGCTCCAGCCATCCTGGACTCCAGCCTTAATCAATCTCAATCTCTCTTTCTTTCTCTCTCTCTCTCCCCCTTCTCCCTCTCTCCCTATCACCCCCACCACCTCCCAACCCCCACTCCCCCACCCCCAGGTAGTGGCGCGGGAGCTTCCCGGGAAGGGGCTCCCTCCGAGTTGCGAGGGGAGGTAATTTACTCAGAACAAGGGGCCGCCTTTGCGAAGTATAAATAGTGAGACTTCAAGCGCTGCGTCGCTATCAGATCTGAACTCTCCGCAGGAAGAATTGTCAAAGATCTTAACACTGAACAAGCGCGCTCCGGCAGGGAAGCATCGGTTCCCATTTCCCTCCGGCAGCCCCCGCCCCTTCCCTCTTCCTCTTCTTCCTCCTCCACCTCCTCCTCTTCTTACTTCTTTTTCTCCTTCTACTTCTCCTCCTCTTTCTTCTTTCTTCTCTTCTTTTTCTTCTTCTTCCCCCCTCCCCCTCCCCCTTCCCCCCCACCCCCTGCCCCATTGATGTGTTATTATTGGGGGGGCTGGAGCAGTAAAAAAAGAAGAAGGAAAAAAAAGAGCGGGGCTGCTCGGCTGGGAGAGGTTGAGCGTGGGGCTGACGGGCATCTCTGGCGATGGAAGAACTTACGGCGTTCGTCTCGAAGTCTTTTGACCAGAAAGTGAAGGAGAAGAAGGAGGCTATCACGTACCGGGAGGTGCTGGAGAGCGGGCCGCTGCGCGGGGCCAAGGAGCCGAGCGGCTGCTCGGAGCCGGGCCGCGACGACCGCAGCAGCCCGGCAGTCCGGGCGGCCGGCGGAGGCGGCGGCGGCAGCGGAGGAGGCGGAGGAGGCGGAGGCGGAGGAGGTGGAGGCGGAGGAGGAGCAGGCGGAGGAGCTGGAGGAGGAGGGCGCTCTCCCGTCCGGGAGCTGGACATGGGCGCCGCCGAGAGAAGCAGGGAGCCGGGCAGCCCGCGGCTCACCGAGGGTAACGGCCCGACCCCCGGCCGCGGTTCCCCTTCCCGCCTTCCCGACTCCTCTCGGGCGGGAGAGGATCCCCAGGCCCGGCGGGGGAGGAGTAGGGGGGCGGACGCGGAGAGGGCCCTTGGACCCCAGCTTTGGAAGCCAGAGTGAGGACGGAGGGGTGGGAGTCCGGTGGTGTGCACGGTCGTGGGTGGGGTCCGAGTGTGTGTGTGTGGGTGTGGGTGTGTGTGTGTGGAGGAGGGGGAGCGTGTGGGATTTGCGCGCGCCCTTCTCCGATGCTCCCGCTACTCCCATTCCACCCAAATGCATTTTCACCAACCGGAGAATGGGCCCCGCCGGACGGCCGGCAGGCGGGTGGGGAAGTTCGGGGGACCCGGCTGCCCAAGTGGGTGCTGGGCGTCACTGGGCCAGGCGGCGGGATTACAGTTAGTATGTAGCGCCGAGTTTGCGGGAGTCCCTTTCCTAGGCCCGAGGGGAGAAAAAAAGAGAGACGGAGAAAGGGGAGAGAGATACGGAGACGGAGATTGATTGGGCTTTCACCCTGGAGTCGCCCCGGGTTTCGCGGCTGCCTCTAAGAACCACTCCAACTCCGTGAAGACTCTGGATCCCTGAATCTTAGGGACCAAAACTTCCCATTTTCTTAGAGCTATGAAGGTAGAATGAGGCCAAGGCAGACTGAGGTTCAGGCTGTGCGCTGTTTTCTTTCGGGAGATGCATTAGGCTCCTTGTTTGTTTGTTTGTTTTCCGGTATACTGCGCGGCATCATCCAGTATTCTGGTTTTGTGATGGGATAATCCTTTGGTGCCAGCAAAGTGTTTGGAAAAGGCTTTTTCTAAATGGTGGAGCATCCTGTACCAATTCAAAGGAGTTCAACAATAAAATTAATTTGGCATTTGGTGCCTGCAGTAACTGGTGAGCTGCCATATTTTTCCAATTAAGAAAATATGTGACATGCGTAGAATCACATATTTAAGCAAGCAATTAAGTTGTTTATAACACAGTCTGTTCTTGTTTAGGCCAATAAGTGGAAATTTGGGGGCGAAATAGGGATTATATTAAGTCTATTAATCAACTGGAAATGTGGACATCTTTCTCTTTGAAGCCCCCAAAGTTTGAGGAGCTTCCACTGTGAGCAGGAAATAAACAAAGCCTTCTCACCGCTTTGGCAGAATCTGAAGGGTGTGTTTTCATATTTAAATTTCATTACAATATAAATGGAAATATTTTCCTATTAACTTGGCTTAAGTTTGTGCTACAATATTATCTACTGCTTCCTGGAGGAAGGACACATGCCCGCAAAACGAACTCTTGAGAAATAGATAAGCGGGAAACGCTTAACTAGAATGCCAACCCGGGCTGAGTTCTAGTGGTCTTCTCCCAGACGGGTTACCAAGTAAACATGGAAGGGGTGGCATAACTGTAAGGCAGTCCGGTGCAGCCTGCCTGGCCTAAGTCCCAAGCTCCGGGCCCTGGGTACACCAGCAGGCCGGACCGCGAATTTAGAGTTAACCCAGGGCAAATGAAGTCTTGGGATTGTTTGGTTTCCAAATTCAGGGCAAATAATTTCTCTGCAGCCCGGCTCTTATAGAAATGATTTTTAACACTCATACTGATCAGGATTCTGGACTAGGAAGAACTGTAAAACAGCCTCGATTATTCTAAACTCAGCTTTGGCACCTTAAAAACCCAAGTCTCCGACTCAGGCCCAGAGGATGAAGGTTCCAGAGGGCCGCTTACGTTGATACCAGCTCCCCTGATCAATGCCCCTTGGCCTATATATATATAGACACATCCTTCTGGTGTCCCTGTATGCTCACACTTGCGAAGCTTCTATTTCTAAAGGGAGGAGAAGGAAGGGCAGGAAAGTGACAACGGATGTGTGCGAACCTAGAGCAGAAAAATGCATATTTTATTAAACATCCGAGCTTCTGGATGAGTGAAAAGCCTTTGCGCAACCAATAGAAACGGCGGATCGCGAATGTTCCGCTTGAACCTGTTGATCTCTGTGGGTTTCTGCGGTTAGGGTCGAGTCCGCCTTTCCAATGGGGAGGGAGAAGCAGCCGACAGAGGCAGCGGTCTGTGTCGCGGGCCTCCCGAAGCCGGCTTTCTGCCTCTCTCCTTCTGGTCGGGTGTGAGCAGCGAGCCCTCCAGGCCGCCAACATGGCGTGGGTGCCTCTGCTCTGGCGACCGGGATTCGGCAGCGGGCACACGGACTGCCTGGCTGTCCAGGGGCCGTCCGCGCTATTTGGCTCGAGCCCCGGGTCTGTACAGAGCGCCCCGGCAAGTGGCTCCCAGCGCAGTGCAGCACCAGGGGCTTCTCCTCCAGCTGCAACCCAGCAGCCCAATTGTTCCCAAATTAGACCAGCAAGTTTAAGAGAAGACGGGAGAGCCGGCGGCAGCCAGCGCTGGCTGAGAAGGGGTCCGCGCTCCGGGCAGGGCCGGTGTCGGAGCCCGGTCCGTGGCCTCGCCGCCCTCCTCTGCTGGGATCGCGTTCTGTGACCCACGGGGCGCGGCGCTTTTGGTTTCTGTGCGTGTGTGGGAGAGAGTGAACGCGCGAGAGAGGGTGAGTGGAATTGGTCTGTGTTCGCGGGGGAGGGCAGGGGACAGTGGAGGTGCAGAGCGAGAAGGTGAACTGAGCCCGCAGTTGTGAAAGGGGTTGGGTAGGTGAATGCCCCACCTTGCCCCGCGGGCAGCCACCCCAGCTGATATTTTCGCATCTCCAGGATCCTCTTCCTCTCAGCGGGGTGAGGGCCTGGACAGGAACTCCGGGAGGGGGCAGAATCCGCCATCCTTCTGGAGGCAAATCTGCTCATGGTATTTGCTGTGTTGTTTTTGTCTCTGTGTGTGTGTGTGTGTTGCTGTGTGTGCGCGTGGACATATGTGTATGGCCCTGTTCGTGGTACCCCCTCCAGTGTCCCCGGAGCTGAAGGATCGCAAAGAGGATGCGAAAGGGATGGAGGACGAAGGCCAGACCAAAATCAAGCAGAGGCGAAGTCGGACCAATTTCACCCTGGAACAACTCAACGAGCTGGAGAGGCTTTTTGATGAGACTCACTACCCGGACGCCTTCATGCGTGAAGAACTGAGCCAACGGCTGGGGCTGTCCGAGGCCCGAGTGCAGGTATCCGGCTGTGAGCAGGTCGCCGGGAGCGGAGAAGGGGGCATGCCTGGGGTTGGAGAGTCGCTTGAGGTACACACGATGAGTGTGCGGGTTCAAGTGTCTGGAGTGAGGTGAGAAGGGAAGAAAAGTCTTTGCTAGAGGTCTTATTTTCCAAAGTACATGTTAGTCTTAAAGCCTTCCCGGGCTCCCCTCCACCCCATACCAACATATGTTCCCAGCAGAAGAAAGCTTTGCTGGGCTTGCTCCCAGGGTTTCTATAAACCACACCCCCCTCGCCTCACAATGCCTTTAATGTGGTTTAATCCTAATGGGCCTACTTTTATAAGCCTCAAAAAAAAATCCCACAGAAATCGTTTTATCTTCTGGATGCTTTAAAAGTTACAACGAACATTTTGCTCGCCCGAGTTGGGTTTCCTTGAGGGTCTGCTCTGGGATCTAGGTTTGCCAGGCGGATATGCCAATTAGGTTTATAGATGTACAGACTATAAAGAAAATTAGCAACTGTTAAGTGCAGAATTTTACAGTCTGCCGTTAGCGGTCGATCTCAAACTGTGTGTGAAATAGCGGAGAAAATAAATGCATTTGGTCACTCTTTCTTTGTTCTCTCACTTAACCAGGGAAGCAAACCTGAATCAGAAACTTGATTTTAAAACAACCAACATATCTTAATATTGACATTTCCAAAGTCTGATCCCAGCAAGTGCCACACTCAGTGAAGTTAGTATTGGAGCAGATTTTCTTTACTGGTTGTGGGGGTGAATGTAATGGCAAAAGTAGGCTTTGGGAGCACTTAAGGGAAAAAAATTATATACATACATGCATACATATCCTTTTAGTTTTATGGAGAACGAATTTAAATGTTTCAGGTTTTATTTCCACTCAAATAATAAAATAGGAGAAAATGATGGTCATTATTTGTTTGAACACATGGAGCAGTTTTAGGCCTGAACATCTGCAGCTGTTACAAAGTATCACTGTAACAGATACTCCCTGGGTCTCTGGGCGCAGAGACCACCATCTGCAGCGAACTATGCAATTCTTATGGGGCTTCCCTGCATCTTGTAATAGGATCAGGACAAAAACAGAGCAGTCCCCTTAAAGGGGAAAAGTAATAATAGGCTGCCTTGGTCATCACAGCATCAACAGCAGAGCCTTCCTTTTTAAGCCTGTCCTACTTTGCTCTGTGTACTGAGATCTCTAGAGGCTTAGAAACCCCTTAAAGACATGATGATAATTATTACAGTTGTGAGCATTAGTATATCAATTCCAACTCTTCTAGGGGAAAAAAGAGGCAAGAAGCCTCAGGCCATGTGAGGTACACAAAGAATGCCACCCTGGCATGAAATCTACCCTTCCATTACACTAAATGGCAGGGGAATTTTTGAAGATTTACATTGACTGTGACACTTGCTTTCAAAAACAAGAAAAAAGCTCTGAAGCAGTATTTTGCTTTCATGTTTTTAAACATAAACTTGCGAATCAGTCAATATGCCATATTATTGGAACATAATGCTGTGTTATTGGCGTATAAAAGCAAGCTTTGAATTTCTTAAAATCTGCCATACTGCTTCTAAAAGTTGGCAAGTTTACCTAAGAAGGTAGTGTCTGGGAGAAGATATTATCCAGAATTACATGATTCATACCCCACTCCCATTTCACAGAATGCTCTTTTTTCTTGTAATAAATGAACTTTATTGCTGGTATTTATTTTTCTCATATTTTAATTTAAATTTTGATCTACCTTCTGGATACTTCTCTACTACTGTAACTGCAGTCAGCAACTTTTTCTATAGAAGCAAATTAGATTATCATGATAATGGCATAATTATTCTGCTACCAGGTTACACTCTGCTGCACAGAGGAAGAGAGAAATTCTAAACTTCTTTGTAGTGAGGCTTTTATAACACTAATTACCTCTTCCCCCACTCTTATCTCCCCACCCCCAAGGAAAAAAAAAAAAAAACAGAGTCACTATTTGCTTTGGTGTTTGGTTTGTCTTGAAGATGAAGCTAATTAATATTACAGGCTCTTAATGAGCACATTTTTCTCAGGTCTTACTGGGCAAACATCTAAACCCATTATCACTTTAGTATCAGGTATCAGGGCAAGTTTTAGGCCTTGGGGACTCTAATTGTGGAAACATGAAAACAGAACTTGAGTTATTTATCAAGAAACAATATATCTTGCAAAAGTATAGGAAATTATTTTTGTCATTCATTTATGTTTTTAACTTTGGAAATTAAGATTGTTGTATATAATTCAAAGGTTGCTGTATCTTCCATTGCTTGCCTGAAACACTACTCTTTCTTCGTCATACCCCTGTAAGTTAAAAAAATTTTTTTGAGTCATATCACCTAGATTTTATTTTTTTTCCCCCAATTTTAGGTTTGGTTTCAAAATCGAAGAGCTAAATGTAGAAAGCAAGAAAATCAACTTCATAAAGGTATGCTTCTCAGACAAAGAACATTTGATACTCTAAATAAAAAGAGTATTAGGGAATACTGTTATTATGAAGACAGAAAAAAACCTTCTCAAAGATAACTGTGGTCCTTATTTTAAAATCTACAGGGAATACTGTTATTATGAAGACAGAAAAAAACCTTCTCAAAGATAACTGTGGTCCTTATTTTAAAATCTACCCTGAAGGCAGTTAATGAGAGTCCTAAAATTTGAGAGTAAATTACATTGATTTTAATTCTGGCAACAGTTTAGGAAGATAGCAGTCCAGTTCCAAAGGAAATAGTTCTATCTTGGTACCATTTGAAACCTCGGGAGAAAGTGCTGAACATGTTAACCTCACTTTATTTTGTTTTGTTCCCCATTTTTCACAGGCGTCCTCATAGGGGCTGCCAGCCAATTTGAAGCTTGTAGAGTAGCACCCTACGTCAATGTAGGTGCTTTAAGGATGCCATTTCAGCAGGCAAGTACAGCCCAGTTTTAACCTGTTTTTAACTGTAAAAAGACCTGGATATTTGCTTGAACTGTTGAACATCCCCTTTCTCTGAGCTCTAATATGGGTGTACAGTTAGAGAATCAATTCTCAGTTGATATAGAGGACACACTCCCATTTAAAAACTATACAGTGTCAGAGGCCTACAAGCTTAGTCCTTTCTGTCCTCATGGGAAACCTGCAATGCCTGAGGGCAGCAACTGGTCCTTTAAAAATGCACTAAAGATTGCACTTGGGGAAAGGAAGGGAAAAGCCTTTTGATTAAAATTTTGTCAGCTCCAATACAAAGGTTAGTCCTAAGGTATTTCTGAGGCAACTCTGTAAATATTTTTTGAGGTATTTTCTACCTCTTAGTCACATTAAATATCTCTGACCAAATAAATAAATAAATAAAATACTACCAGTTAAGACTTGATTTTTTTTTTTTTTTTTAAGTTGCAAACCTTCATCTCTAGTAGAGAGGAAAACATTGGTCTTCCCAGGGACACCTTGCCAATGCAAACCCTTTCTTAGCCATAAAGAAACCTTTAAGACTACATTTTAAAAGTACAGGCTGCAGCAATGATTTAATTCTAGGATATCCCAGGGCTCTGAACTCCCCATTCTCCAAGCCTAAGGGTGCAACCCATTCCCAACCAGTATCAGACATTCCCCACCCTTGGCCAGGGCTCTTGCTAGATAGGACTATGAAGTCATGAATTAACTCTCAGTTGCCAGTCCCTGGTCAGAAGAGATACCTGAGTGTGCCCGTATATTGAGCGTTAGTGTTAAGGAGGTCTTAGCTCTCTTGGCACCGCTGGATTCTAGTATCCTGATGCTAGGCATCTGAAGCAGCAGAGAATGACTGGAGAGAGAGGGGGATCTTAAGAGAAGACCCTTACTACTCAGAAGGTGATCTCTGAGTCTGCAGCATCAGTACCATTTGGGAGACTGTTAGAAAGCAAGATTCTCTGACCCTGACCTAGACCTTCTGAATCAGATCTACATTTTAACAAGATCCCAATGTAATTTTAATAGTAGTAAAGTTTAGGAGTACTAACAAGTGTACCAGTTGTGATGAAGATGCAGTAACTTCTCTAAGTGACATTTTTAAAGTTTTGTAGTTTGCTTATTGGTACTTTAGCAGTGGGTTAAGAGGTGTATGACAGCACCAAAAGAGGAGGGTAAGGACGCTCACCCCATCATCTATCCAATATACCTTGTTATTTTGAGGCGAGTGATGTATTAGTACAGTAGCATCGTTGCCCTCTGACCAACCCAGCTCCTAAGGGGGCGGCCACAATCGCTGCAGATGGGAGTCACTGGGTCTCAGGGGGATAAGTCACTCTGAGTGAGCTGCAGAATACTCAGGGGCACTGGAGTATCCCAGATTCAGTAACAAACTGAGGTCAGCTAAACGTCCGTTTCCCGTCCCCTGCCCCAGCCTTCCCCGAGCTAAGCTGGACGCCGTTAATGCTCTGTTTCTATTCTGTTGTCACCCTAGGATAGTCATTGCAACGTGACGCCCTTGTCCTTTCAGGTTCAGGCGCAGCTGCAGCTGGACAGCGCCGTGGCGCACGCGCACCACCACCTGCACCCGCACCTGGCCGCGCACGCGCCCTACATGATGTTCCCGGCGCCGCCCTTCGGACTGCCGCTCGCCACGCTGGCTGCAGACTCAGCATCTGCCGCCTCCGTCGTGGCTGCCGCTGCTGCTGCCAAGACTACCAGCAAGAACTCCAGCATCGCGGATCTCAGACTGAAAGCCAAAAAGCACGCGGCCGCCCTGGGTCTGTGACGGCAACGCCAGCGCCAGGGTCGCGCCTGCAGCACGGCGCGCAGCCTGCATGCCCTCCGAGCCCCGCTGCTTCTCTGTTACCTGCCCCGGACCTCGGAATCCGAGCCTCCTTCTGCCCCGCCGATGGCCCCTTGCACCCTTCTGCATTCCGGACTCGGACGGCAGCACCCGGGATCCCAAGAAGGGCACCAGCTTCGTGGCTCCTGACCATTCACCTGTCTAGGGGCCTAGAATTTGGCTTTGTAGGGATGGGTTTGGGAAGTCTGAAGAGTGCTGGGACAGTGACGTGTGGCTTCCGGTAAAACTGCAACGATGGACTTTTGCGTAGAAATAAAAATCTTGTTAATAAAAAATGAGGGGGAAACTGTAGAAAAAACAAACCAGAGAGAAAAAGAGAAAGGGAACTTATTGCTATTCAGCAGAAGCTGAAATCGGAGAACCAAGGAATAAAAAAGAAAAAAATATTTTGTACATTAAAACATATGGAAAAATAACCGGGACAGATCGCGAGATAATTGGGGCGGGAGTTACCAACTTAAAGTGTATGTTTTTTTTTTTTTTAATGGGCTAAGAAGGCAAAACAGAAGGAAGAGGTATACTTATTTAAAGAATAAGATGAAAAAAAAAATACGCAGCTGGGAAGTTCATAGGTTTTGAAACTGACCTTTTTCTGCGAAGTTCACTTTAATACAAGAAATTTGATAAGAGAGGCGGGCCTCCTTTTACGTTGAATCAGATGCTTTGAGTTAAAAACCACCACGTATGGAAGAGCAAGAAGAGGGAAGACAGTATAAAAACGAGGAGATTAAAAAAATGATATTAATACAAAAATGATAACCACAGACAATAATTCCTCTGAGAAATTGTTACGGCAGAACTGTCCAGACTGCTGACAGTGAAGTCCAGTTTGCATGTTGTATTCCATTGATGGTGTCTCCCCCCCACCTTCCGCTTTACTCACACGCACTTAACTCCATTTTCATTTTCAGTATGAAACACAATATCCAAAGCATCTGAAAATTGATATATATTTCTATCTATATATATTTTTTGTCCCATGTTTAATCCTGGGGGGACAAAAGAAAAAAGTTTGAAGGGCAAAAAAGTTACACTCTGATTGTCCCAAGACGACAGAGGCAAATAGAAAATGTGGGGAAAAGAAAAGAGAAATGATGAAGGTACAGCGCCTCACGTGGTGCCTGATACACAGTGGGCGGTCAATGAGTCCCCCTCTCCCCTTATTCTTGTATTCCCTCTTGCAGATTTCCTGAAGTCCTGTTTGAGGACCCTGCTCTATTTCCCCCTCTCAGTCCCATCACACTCACTTTAAACAACACCCAGCTAGATACAGGCACTAAGTTTGTGTAAAATATGTTGATACACACGAGCAAAGTTTATTTTGGCTATAATGTGTGAACTAACGGTTGACTTTCAACATTTGCATTTTATCTCACAAAGGTGTATATTCAAATATTTTTTTTGTTTGTCTCAATTCACGTAGCTATTTAAACTGGGGTACCCTGGACTGAGCAATCTGTATCCCAATTCTTTTAAAAGTCTCCTTAGTTTTTTTTTTTTTTTAATCCCTTCTAATTTACAAGAAAGAGGAAAAGCTCTTTTAGCTGAACTTTGGTATGCGGTTGAGCTTTGTAACTATTTGTTCTCCATGAAAACAAAATTATTTATATTTGCCATATTTTTTCTAGTGTATTAAGTTATTTTAAACAAAAGAAGATGCTGTTATTTCATGACGTGTTGTCGATACAAAATGTTTTGGTCTCACCTCTGTTAAACCTTTTAAATAAGTGCCAAGTTATTAATTGAAGACACTTTGCGATCAATTGAATGAAAATAGTATTGTTTCATTTGATGGGGTTCGCGTCATCTTTATTCCTGTTACTATTAAACTATCCAGGATAGTCGTTCCTTCTTCCTTTTTGATGAATATGTCTCTTTCTCGACTATCTCTACTCAGCTTGGGAAAGAGCTTGCCTCTGCTCCTACGTGCGGCAATCAAGGGGCGGTGAGAAGGATGACTCTCGTGGCACTCTGTAGCGCTGAGCGAAAATCCCCCTCTCCTGCCCCGTTTTATCCACCCAGTGAAGAAACCGGATTGATTTCACACTAAATCAATAAAGGGACAGATACTATGTAAAATGACATAGAATAGAATAATCTCCTTCCCTAAAACGGACTCTTGTTCTTCATTTTGCTGCACTTCCACCCTTGAAGTTCATTTAGGGAACATTTTGGGAAGGAAGGAAAGCGTGGTCACGCGGTGCGAAATCCACCTGGGTTAATTGTTACAAAACACTCAGTCCCAGGTCGCCGACCCTACCCCGGAGTCGGTGGCGGTCTGGAAGTAGGCTAAGAGCCGCGAAGCGGGGCGGGGGCGGCGGGGAGGGCGGGTCCCCCTGCCTCCCACTTCAGTTTAGCTCTTTGGCTCAGAGTCTTCGTTCGTTAAATTTATGAAAAGGTAGCAGCTAGGATCGTATTTAGGAAAAGCCGGGTTCTAGCCGTTTGTAGGGTACCAAGGAGCCCTCATCCGTCCCCTCTCCCAGAAGAAACCTCACCTACTTAAGCCCGGAGGCGCTGCCTATTTGGGGGTAAATAGGGACCATGAAGACCCGGGACAGGACCTTCTCTTCCTTTCTCACTCGGGCTCCTGGGATAAGGGACACCCTTCGACAAAACTGAGGGTTCCCTGTGTGTCCCCTGGGGCCCCCTTGGGGGCGGAGGACGCGTAGAGGAGGCCCTCCGTGCGACAAAGCCCCGCGTCCTCGGGTGGCGCTCCTGCCCCCCGCACCCGGCCCTCTCCCGGGTTGAGCTCACACTCAAAGCTGTTACTCTGCGTAGACGTGGGTGATAATGTTTATCTTTTAGCCTTCAAAGACCACTGAACAGGACTTGCACCGTATTCAGCGCTCAGGCCTTGCGGGTCTTCTACTTGACAAGCGTCCCTAGTTTTCATAATAAACATCTGCTTGGGGGCGGGGTGAGCTTTGAAGCCGCCGCGCCGCCTGCCTGGGCTGGTGGCCTCCGGCGAGCTCCCGTCGGCTCTGGAGTCCAGGGTCCAAACGGGCAGGGTCCAAACGGGCAGGCTCCACGCTCCAACCCTAAGGCAGCCACCGACGCGGGCTCGGACGCTTCCAGAAGCACCCGAGGGAGGTCGGAGGTCGCGGGAGAACCTGGGGCCAGGGTCTGGCGGTCCAGTCCGGGGCCTAGGCGACCCCTACAACTGCGCTCCGGGAGCTTGAGGTCAAAGGACGCGTGGCGCCCGGGCCCAGGCCGGCGGGGCGCCCGGCCCCAGCGAAGGAGCGCGGCAGCGGGGCCTAAGTCGGCTGGAACGTTTCGGGCCGCCGGCGCCGGCTGGGCTGAGTGCCGAGCCCGCGGGATCGGGTCCTCGAGGGAGCGCGGCTGGCCGAGGAGCCCGCGGACGCAGCCCCAGTGGGCGAGGAAAAGCGAGGTCAAAGTTTCTCGGCCCCGTCGGCGGTGCCCGAGCCTGGCGCGGCCTGTGGGACCCGCGTCAGGGGCGCCGGCGGCGTCCTCCCTCTCCTCTCGCGTCCGCTCTCCCGAGACCCAGCGGGTACCGAGGCCACCTTTCTTTTCCCGTCGGGGTCGGTCCCTCGGGGGTCCAGCCTCCCACTGGGGCTCGCGCAGAGCCCGCTTTGCGGAGCGCCGTGGCCCAAACGCCTGGATGTGTGAACCCCGAGTTCCCAAACCCGTGTTTCCAGGCCACTCTGAGAAGGGGACCGAAGAAAGCTTCACTATAAAGCCTGCCCAATGTGTGTCGTTTTGGTCCAAACTCAATAATAATCGTAATAAATAATTAAAATCTCCCGCAATTGTCCCCCAGATCTTAAGGATGTGCAGACTTCCCAAGCTATAAAATTCTTGATTAAGGAAAACTGAATTAAAAGAACTTACTCAAAACATCATTAAAGACTCTATAATACAGGAGGCCCACTGAGAACCGAGGCCTTAGCTTGAAGCTGAACTGATAAATATCTATTTTGAGTTTTTCCCCAGATTCATAACTTTTTAGATCCTCAGATGGTAATACTTTAGCATAATACAATACTCAAATTTCGGAACTATTTTGATTTCTGAAAAATGCCTTTTTGGCTTCAGTAACATGGGATCCTGTTATTTTTTCACAAATTCAGTTTACATCATAAATTGCAAACATTTGCAATCAGATCTCAAGATTGTTTATTTTATGTAACCTCAAGCACTTGACTATGTTAAACACCAGCACAGAAAGTCTGTGAAATCAGTTTAATGTGTGTGAGGGAATTAAAGGATCACTCCTTTTCATCACACAAACAAAGCATTTAAGATGTTTTGATTGTCAGTCTCCCAATTTTTAAACAGTCTTACAATTGACTATTAATTTTAGAGTCATTCTGTGCAAAAATAATTACTAAAGTTATATCCTGCTTTAATTAAGTGTTTCTGGGCAGAAGAAAATGGTATTATTATTCTACATTGGGAAATGGGTGATTGTTTTTAATGTTATATTATTTTTAAATCATTTTAGTTCAAGTATAAACAAAGTCTGCTAATTCTGGGGGGGAAAGGCCTGCAATGGTTTCTTAACATGCTGTTAGAACAGTTAGTCAAAGTGCATTAAAGGAATGTCACAAACCCAGAAATAATAAATATGTCATTCTAATGAGAGTGTTAACTTATGGATAATTTATTCAAGGTAGTTTTTACATTTCACATGGAATCTCTTATTATGACCTGCCTGAGTACTATGATGCTTGTTCTTCAAAATCTAATTTATATAGGCTTGAGGTATACATAATTCATAACTCCTGTTGATACATGTATACACACCCCGAATTTTAAACCTTTACAATATGTTTGCATGTTTACCAGCATGTTTTCAGGACATCTGGAATAAAAATGTAAGAAGTGTTCAACATTACATGGAAAGCATGTGTGAAGAAAAAGTAGTTGAAAATTAACAGTTAAAAAGGATTAGATACATTTCAAGCTAAGATACAGAGTGAGCACTGAAATATTTCAGACAGGGGACATTCTTGAATATGAAAATCTCCAGGAAAGACTTACAGATGTGAGCTTATAACACTTCTGATACCTAGGTAATCCTTTCATGTCTCTAATTCATAAAACAAAAAATCTTCAAGTCTTGAGGTATTTTGTTTTGGGTATTTTATGTGTCAGTCAAACTAACCATCGCATATGCCTTCAGTACAGGAAAATATAGTGTAGTACGTGGAGTTCTGTTGGCATGAGGAAAGGTTTTAGAATATAACCAAATAAATCACATAGGGAGGAGTAAACACACTTTTATCCCCCTTGTTGAACAACAGATCACATGTCTTGACTAAAGATCTTTGTAGATTCTTATTCAGGCAGAACAGTGCAGAATAAGTTAAGGGCACAGACATCGAGTCAGACTTCCTGTATTCGAAACTCACTGCTGCCATTTACTATTCCTGTGATTTAGAATTAGTTCATCTCTGTGTTTCTCCATTTTCCCGTCTGTAAAATGGAGATAAAAGCAGCATTTATTGTGTAGGGATGCTTGGAGAATTAAATAAGTTAGTATTTGTAAAGAACAGTGCCTTCCACTTATATGTACTAGCACTGTATAATACTTATTTTAACACACAATGGATATCACTCCACTATTTCTTTATAAGGCTACGCATTTCCAAGGAAGGTTCAGTTTCCAAAAATAGGGCAACAGGCCCCACATGTGCTGTACGGCTATTCAGATGCATTTAATGTGTCTGAACACCTTCAAGCAAGTGCATTTAGTACACGCTCCCTAGGACTAAGGCCGATAGGCGTGAGTCCTTGTAATAAAAACCTTCAGGAAAGAAAACAACCAAGTATGCAAAACAAGGAATAAATAGTTTTCTGTTGTGGGTATGATTCCAGCTAATTGCATAGCCTCTGTGATCCTTGTCTGGAAGATTGGCAAATGTCACAGTGCACTTAGGGGCTGATCCATAAGAGCAATTTAGAGATTGCACAATGCCATCTACATGACAGATAGTGTTGCTACTCTGCCCATGTGCGGCTAATAAGGTGAGATATCAGGCATGGCACTTGCCCTCAAGGGGCTTACCATCTTGGGGGAGATAGTTCATAAGTACATATGATAGTGCTAGGGAGCATGTACCAAATGCCCTTGTTTAAAGGCGTTCAGACACATTATATGTATCTGAATGGCCATACAACACATATGAGGCCTGTTGCCTTGATTTTGGAAACTGAACCTACCTTGGAAATGTGTAGCCTTATTAAAGAAATGGTGGAGCGACACCCAGAGGTTAAGAAGCACACTTTGTTAGAATTAAATGCATACTGTATGTTGCCGCAGTTTGTGTTCCCCAGGACCATGTGTGTTTTCTTTGCTGACCATGTTTGTAGAGCATTAGCTGTGAAATGCTAAAAGATGTGAAGGCTGTTGACCCATGATCTTTAAGAGCAGTTTGAAAACACATGTAATGCAAAAGATGAAATGTTTAATTACTATTGTAAGGACCTGTAAAATGAACTGAGTCCTAATTACAGATATAGTGAAGAGGGACTTCTTTTCAGTGGCTACATTTAGATTTACGACTAAGGCTTGGCTCGTATTTTATATGATATCTATTAAAAACTCAGAGAACTTATTAAGAATCAGTGTGATGTCACAGTATATGACTAATAATCTTCTTTTAATATTAGCACTCTTATTTTATTTTTAAATTAATTAATTAATTGGCTGTGCTGGGTCTTAGTTGTGGCATGTGAGATCTAGTTCCCTGACCAGGGATCGAACCTGGGCCCCGTGCACTGGAAATGCAGAGTCTTAACCACTGGATCACACTTAGCACTTTTATTTTTAATCATCAGTAAGGATTTTGCTAGAAAGAAAAATATTAGCCACTAGTCACGTAGGTTGAGTATACGACTAATTTTTAGAGGGAGATTTTTCTGAGTTCAAATCTGAACTATATCACTTATTAATTGGATGTGAAGTCTTAGGTAATTTCTTAGCTTCCTAGACCCTGTGTCCTTTTAGTGTCCTGTAACCCACACCTTGTAGATTGTTGTGGGGATCAAATAAGATAAGATGTGCAAAGTGCCTGGCGTACAGCAAGTTGCCACAAATGTACTTCTCTTCACTTTTCTACTTTTATTATTTGTTGTTCAAATTACTGTCACATACAGAAGATATTGAATTTACTTGTCTGTGTGATTAGAGACAGTTTTAGAAAATAGTAGGAGATGGTGTGCATGTTTATTTCAAATCTTCAATATGAATATTGATTGTGTGTGTGTATGTTGTGTGGCCTGGAATTTGGAATAAAACTTTCTTCAAATCTTGCAAAACCTTTTCTGCATAAATTTGTTAGGGACTATGACTTCAGAGAGACACCTTTGTATAGAATGGAGAGGCTTCTCTCTCCCTGATAAGTCAAGGCATTCTTCATGTAGAGGTTACCCAGAGCCCCTGACCTTCAGCCCTCTGTATTCCGGAACACCAGCATACAGATCGAGACCTGGCATTAACTCTCTAGTCACTTTGATATTAGATTGATTCTCCTTCCATTTGCTTATTTATTGAATACATTTTTTATGTTTCCGTGCTAAGGAAGAAGAAAATAAACTACCCTTTAAAAAACGATTTAAAGAGTCTATCAACCTATCCAAGTTTTCAGTACCCAGGCTACCTTGTGTTTTGTATTATATTTACTGGCATTAGTGGTTTAAAATGTAATCACCTATCTAGTAGGCAATATATTTATGTACTGAAATTCTCACCTGTCAGCAGTTGTGTGTGTGTGTGTGTGTGTTTTAAGGCTTATATAGTTTCCATTAAAACTTAATCTCACCTGATACTCATTTAAAAGGATCCAGTACCCTCCCTAACGGAGCTTTAGTTCTAGTGCATGCGTGGGCAGTCTCTTCAGTCATGTCCAACTCTTTGGGACTCTAAAGATTCTAGACCGCCAGGCTGCTCTGTCCATGGGATTCTTCAGATAAGAATACTGGAATGGGTTGCTGTGCCCTCCTCCAGGGGATCTTCCCAACCCAGGGATTGAACCTGCATCTCTTCTGTCTCCTGCATTGGTAGGTGGGTATTTTTTACCCCTAACAACACCTGGGAAGCCCTTAGTACTAGATCTACTTCCAAAACATTTTAGAAAGGTGAAATTAGGTTTAAAAAGGCCATCAAAGGAAAGTTTGGAAAGAAAGGCTGGTCCTCCACTTTGCCTTGGGAACAATAAGGAGATGTGATAAAATAGATAGTTTCAAAGATATTCACCTTCTAATCCCTGTAACTTGCAAATATGTAGCTTATGTGGCAAAGGGTAGTTAGATCAGTGGAATTAAGGTTGCTAATCAACTGATCATAAAATACAGAGATTATTCTGGACTACTCAGATGGGCCCACTGTATTAAAAGGGTCTTTGAAAATGGAAGAGAGAGGCCAAAGATGAGCTTCAGAGAGAGGTGCAACTGAAAAAGAATGGTCGGAGAGATGCCATATTGTTGACTTTGAAGATGGAAGAGCCAATGAATGCAGGTGGCCTCTAGAAGCTGGAAAAGGCAAGGCAGGGAATTTGCCCCAGGGCCTCCAGAATGAATGTTGCCTTGCGAACACCTTGAATTTAGCCCAGTTAAACCTGTGTTAGATGTCTAATCTATACAACTCTGAGATAATTTGTGTTGTTTTAAGCCATTAAGTAGGTGGAAATGTGTTACAGAAACAGGAAGTTAATACAGGAAGTTTCTAAGTAGTTTTTATATATAAGAGGCTCTGGTCAGTTTTTAATGCTAGAGGGCCTTTTGAGTCAGTTTGGTATCAAGAGTGCCCCCAAAACTCCAGGCTGGGGTGCTTCACTAGACTTTAGAGTATGATTTTACTTAGGTATATTCATATCTCCATATATCATTCAGCAGAGTGCCCCATAAATCTCTTTTGCTGTAAAAAATAAAGAAAGAAAATAGAAATATTTCTTTCTATAAAGGAAATCTGCAAAATTATGTGCATTCGTTTAGGAAAAGTAAGCCAGTGGTTAAAATTCTTGTCTTGTTTTATTATCCTTGTTCTCACTGTTCTTACTCCTTCCTTGCCATCTTCTGCTTATTATTTACTTTTTAAAAAGCATTTAATGTAAGGGAAAGGACTGCTAGTTTCAAACCCTGAAGTTCGTTGCTAATGCACTGAAAGTAGACAGCCAGAGCAATTTGAGCCTGTCTGTCAAGTTGGTCAAGGTGGAGAGTAATGTGGTCTGGGGTTCCCTGGGCCCATTGCACCTTTGACCTTTTCTGTTGAGACTATTGATCTAGGTTAATAGTTAGCACCAGTTGTGATGTTGGAGTTGTGGGCCTCTGTGTGTGTGTGTGTGTGTGTGTGTGTGTGTGTGAGATTCCTCATTGAGTACAAATGAGGCTCTGGCTAACTCAGAGGGTAATTGGTCCTTTTATAGTTTTCCAAGATCAAGGTAAGGAATTAGAATAGATGGGTCCTGACAGGCAGGGGGAAGATTCATTTCTGGAATGTTGGCAGTTGTATCAGCAGCAGAGCCGTGGGTCTGGTCACAGAGCCGATTCTTTCTTTCATGCTGGGAACTCTGCTCACCAGAGGGCTGCCCACGGAGTCAGGTGGGTTAGGGATTGCTGGATCACAGTGTAATTTCTGAGGTTAGTGAACCAGTGAGGTGGGGTTAGCTCTGTTCTACCTACTCTATCCCCACCCTCCGTCTCTACCACCCTCAAAATTATCATCCCACTAATGGTGCAGAATGAGATACACAGGAGGTCAGTGGGCTGAATACATGAAGAAGCTTGGTTATGCTCTCTGACTGAGTGAAATGTAGGCTACAGAACAGATGAGAACATTCTCCCAAATACTCCCAATGCCTACAACCTGCTCCTTACCAGCTCTTTACTACTCAGGGGAGTTTTCTTTTTCTTCCTATTCTATGAGAAGCACTCATGTTCCATCTTGAGCAACTTCCCACCTCTTTCAGTTCATCCTTCCTTCCTCTTCACCTCTTCCAAGCTACTCTCTCCAGAAGTCTAGTTGTTCATAACTCATTCACTCACTCAACAGATATTTATTAAACTCCTACTGTGTACTTCAGATTCTTTTCCCCATTCTACTTTAACCTCTCAGACTGTTCTATTCTGCTTTCTCCTGGGAGTCTGACATTGTTGGAGGCAGTGGTGCTTGAAAGAGAGGAAAGGGTATGGTTGACATGGGATGGGGATGGTAGGCAGGCAATTTTAAGTGCAGAAAGACTAAAGAAAAGTAGATGAGTACACGGACTAACTTAGGAGACTCTCACTCACTAAACCCTATGATGTCCAAATATTACATGCTACAACAGATCCTTAATAAAGAATAATCCCAGGAATGATTTGGGATGCTTCTGTTTGCTTCACAGAACATATGTGTTTGTCACATCTCAGTCACAACTTTTTAAAATGTAGAACTAAATCATTCCTTAAACATTCTTTTAAATCTTAAAGAGAGTTCATATACTAATTTATGAATCTATTCTCACACTGATGGACATTTGGATTATTTCCAGGCTTATGTAAAAGGTACGTATAGCAATGAGGCTGAGTGTATTCACCAAAAACTAGAGAGAAAAGAATCTAGGACTGCACCCTGGAGTGCTCCATCATTAAAAATTTGGGGTAGAGAATGGAAATCTCCCTGGTGAAAAGAGACCAAGAAGGAACTACCTACAAGGTAGGAAGAAAACCAAGAGAGTAACATGTCCTGGAAGCCAAGTAAGAAAAGTGCACTGACCATTGAGAAAAGAGAATTGACCATTGAGAAAAGAGAACTGGTCACTGAGAACCGACCATGGTACAGACCTTTGGTGACCTTGATAAGGCACTTTGGGTGGAGTGGTGGAGGTCAAAGCCTGATGAGAGTGGAATGCAAACACCCTCTAACTGCTGAGATTCTAGTCTCTCTTCAAATACAGCCATCCTATCACAGCCCCTAATTATCTTCCTAAATTCACAGGTCAGGTCTTGTGACTCCCTAGCTTATTTTTCTTCTGCCTGAAGAATTAAGTTCCAACTGTTCAGTATGACATTTAATCTTTACTTTTTACTGTTATTTTTCCGGCATCTTCTTCGGAGGCTGCTCCACCACCTACCCTGAGCTCCCATTGGAGCTACCACCAGTTTCTGAATTGCATACGGCTATCAAACATGTGTTGCTGTTGGAATCCTCTTCCCCAAACCCCTTTGTACTCTCAGAGAATTCTAAGCATGTATCTATCAAAGTTTCATTATTGTTGTTGTTTAGTCACTATGTCGTGTCTAATGTAATTATTTATGTGATTGTCTCCTCCAACCAGTATGTAAGTGCCTGAAGGGCAAAGATCATTACTTTTTCTATCCTCTCCAGGGTCAAAGAGTAGGGACAAACATAAGCAGATTTTCATTAAGTGTTGGTGGAATAAATAAGCCTGTGGACAAAAAAATATATGTATGGTATATTATTTTAGATAATTTTAGTGGAAACAAATCTTAGTTCTCTGAGGGTGGTTTTAATTTTTAGAACTAGCCAGAGGCTGTTTGGCATTAAGTCTGATGAAGAAGCTGGGAAATATAAGTTTTTATTACAAATGAAGTGTAGGAAAAAATTAAGCATGGCTGTTTTGTGATGACACATTTTGTTATATGGCTCATAAAGGGCACTAAAGTTTATTGGCACTGATTTCTTAAGGCAATTTCACAGATGAATTTCCAAAAACATTTTGAACAGTGACAGTATTCCTGGACTAAGTACTTGGTTTTTCAGAATGACTATTTTGAAGGAAAAGATTTACCTGAATCTGTAAGTTCTGGTGTCTGTGTTAAAAAAAAAAAAATCAGTATCATTCTTTTTTATTCACATCTTATTTTCTGGAGTGAATTTTTATAAGCTAAATTTCACATTCTCTCCTGTGTCTTTAACTCTTTTCTTTGTAACTATTATTTTCAGTTCTTTCTTTTGTAGGCATCATCTTTCAATGCAGCAGCATTTGAAACTTCTATTAAAAGTGTTTATTTGAAAAAAATTATTCATAATACCATTAACTAAGACCAGATTTAACACCAATTCCAGTGGCTGATCTCTACCCCAAATGGATATACGGCCATTTGTTATGATCTTTTGTTTACTGATTTTCAAGCAGTTTTCAATCTGTGTGACACTGATCAGATCCAAGTCAATTTGAATTAATTTCTCGAGTGACTTTTCATGAAGCAGTGCATCAAACCCTTTTACCAAGTTCAAATGTGTAACATCTGCTCTCCTTTCCCTGATAATTTTACAGTCCTCTCAAGAAGTCAACTACTTTATCAACTACAGAATGTATTTTATAAGTCTCCATTATTTTTGCCCATGATTCTGTCACCTTTTAGAATTTCGTTTCTCAACTTATTTGCCAAGTTTTGGTAAAATACTTATTAGTTAGGCATCTGATACAATTGTTCTTCTGGGGCAACACGGTGTGACTCTAGGTTCACTTGGATTAGATCTATATATAATCTTTTCAGTTATTATGATTTAAAAGATGCATGCAATAAAATCCATGCTAGTTATTTTTGTTCATATCCTGAGAGAGATGTTACTCAGACTTGCTGATTGGTATATGTTTTGAGGTTTGAAGTATTCACTTACCTGCTCTTTGTCATTAGCTGGATTTTTTTCTAGATGCATTTTATGGTTCTCCATCTTTACCATATGTTAAATGGATATTATGCTTGCAACAGCATGCCTTACAGAACAGTAAAATGTCTGTGCATATACAGTAAGTTGACTCATGCGGCCTTTGGATACAAATTGAAGTTTTTGATGCTTCTGTCATCTCATTGATATAGGTGAGCTGTGCTCAATAACATTTGCTTTCAAGGGCTTGGGGGTAATTACTGTGTACATACACTGAGAAAAGTTTGCTTTATAATTAATTTTTCAAGCAAATTCAAAAATATTCCATGTAAATAATGCATTTTTTATGAGTTAGGCCCCGGGTCATTGTGTTTACTGATAGAGTTCAGTTAATTGAATAAATATGAAGATCCTGTATTTAGAGTATCCTTGTACAGGTTAAAATGTAGCGCTACAGATGTTTTATTAACTTTTACAGATACCTTACTGAATTAGTAAGTTGTATAAGAATATAATAAACATGTTTGATAGAGTCACATAAATTAAAACATTGGTTAGGATTTATCAAGGATTACTTGAGCATTAATTAACTGACAACTAGAACACCATTTTTGACATCCTGAAATTTCCTTTGGTTAATCTTATATACATTATAGATTAGTCTGTTTCTCCTTCTTTATATAAAATGTTTAGCTTTTGAAGTGTTTTGACATATGGTAAACTCCAATAAGACGGCAGATTTTTTTCAGTTTTGAGAAATGTAAATATATCATTCTGCAAGAAATTCCAAAATGTTGGCCATGGGACAATGGAAACCACATGTAGTTTTTTCTCCAAATCTCAATATACAAGTAACTGCTTTCAACACATCTTTTCTGTCTCCAGTTTTAATATTAACTACTTGATTAAATGTTAAACAGAGCAAAGGCCATTTTTGTCAGGTGTCATTAATATTCATATTGTTTCCAAAGGATGAAAATCTTTTAGTTTTAAGTATTTACCGCACTTTTGTGATTCAATGATAATTAACTGGTATTGGAAATATCAACTCTTTATAATTTGAAATTCTAGAATTGGAGATTCATTGGCTCAATAAAAGCTATGATGTTTTGTTTTGCTTTTAATTACTAAATGGCAACTTTACATTCTGTTAGATTCATAATTTTGAATATCGATTTTGGAAATAAATAGTGCTTTTCTAAAATCAAGGTTAGAATTTTTCACTTTCAATGTTACATTTACAGATATTACACAAGTTCTGTTCATTAAATTAAGATAATCCATCAATGATCATAGTATTTGTATTTCTATAAATAAAAGATACCAGCATTTTAATGGGGGTGGGAGGAATTTACATTTATATAGACCATGCTTTTCTAAGTTTGAATATTACTTTCACTTGAAAAGTAAATCTGAATCTTGGAGGCTTTTTCTAAGTATAAATGATTTAAAGTTAGTAGGACATACTTTATAAATGAAAGTGTATGCCTTGGAATCAATGATTCAGTCAAGAAATGGTATTATGTCAGAGGTCAAACAGAGAGACTCAGAGAGTAAACGTATTTAGGATTCACTTTCTTTGTATAAATATTTAAAATGATGCATCAATATATACAAACGAAGAAGAGTGCATTATTCTTTGTGTATAAGTAAAATCAGAAGACTTCATTTTGTTTTCATAAAAATATAGCAACTCTATTTCACAAGATGCCAATCATACACATGAGTTTTTTTAAAAGTCAATTTTCTGCAGAGTTCCAAGTTTTTCAGTTTATTTGAATACATTTTTGTTGCCTGTTATTTACAGATATTCATATGCTTAAAATATTTTTCTATTTCTGCTAAATTTATGAATTATTTACATAAACATGGGAATACTATTAAATCAATACATTCCTTATAACATATGACTTTTCTATTTCTGTGATTTTAGAGTTTTCCCTCATTAATTAAGAGCTAAAGCACATTAAAAGATGTATTATACAAGCATTTTAAACAGATGTGTTCAAATGAAAAGGCTAAATATGAGGTAAGAGCTTTTTGGTTTTTAAAAATAGAAAACAAGTGAGAATTTGTGTCACAAAAATGTTGTATCTTTATAATATAAAACAGCAATATCAAAATAAAATAATATCTAAGTTTATTAATATTTTTAAACATCAGAAGATTCTTTCTAGGCCCTGGATAAGCAAGGACTCTGCTCTAATTACTTCACCAGGCAAATTCATCCACAGTTGGATTATTCTCAAACAAAATATTTTTTTAGGATTCAGACTAAATATATCATTTTTTAATGTTTATTACTATTTATATCAATACTCTCATAAAATGTGAGTAATTCGTTTTCCTTTTCATTTATTATTGCTTTAACTATTCATTAATGGAGCAGGGAGGGAGGATAGGATTGTGGTACAAGATAAGGATGGTATTTTTGTATTTTGACAGAGCAATTTGGAACATTTTGCCTTAGTGCTTTTCAAACTATAGGTTTTTGTCAAGATGTCATGTCTAGTCACATCGATGAAGAAAGCAGCTTGTAAGTGACTGAAATTTTACTCTTACTACTTTGTTAGATGTATGTTTGCTGCAAAAGGTTAGAGGATACCTGTGTTAGAAGACTCCAGGTGTTGATCAAATCTAAGAAATTCACTTTCAAATAGTATATACAAAATGAAAAAGGAATACACTTCAGACTTCCTTGTACCTTTAAAAAATAAGACTCACATATGTTATTATTGCTTACTAATTGTCATACTGATCTTCACATTGTCAATTTGTTTTATATCTTGTAAAACATCTAGTTATTTGGTTTTAAACTGATAACTTGGAGAATAATTATTATTTCTTGTCCTAGGTATCTGAATTGAACTAGTTGAAATAAAGGGAAACAAAAATCTCTTTTCTTCTCCTTAGAATTTTATTTTCTGTTTTTATGTCTGAGTGGTTGTTGTAAATACAAAAAACTCTGTTTTCTGCAGTATCCTCAGAGAGTAGGGACAGGAAAAATAAAGGAAGATTCTCCTTCTTCTTATGCACCCCCTTTAACTTAATAATAATTAATCTTTAAGTTAAAGTATAACTGGAGCAAAATTTCTTATTTCTTAATTTGGAATTTAGGAGCCCCTGTGGCAGCGGAGAGGTACAAGGAGTACAAGATACCGGTACAAGAATGGAAGAGGCAAAGGGCAGAGGGTGATACATAAAATATTTAGAATATGATGGGAAACATTTGTAAAGTGAATCTGCAGGTATCTTATTCATAAAGGACAGGCTGTGGTGCCATGCATTTTCATGTATTTAGTAAATAATGTCTGTTACTTCTGCTTGTTGATTTCAAGTTTTTCTCTGTGGTATGTGGCACTAAGGTGGAATAAATTTATAAAGTAAAAGTGTTTGTTGTTGGTTTTTTTTTTTTTTTCATTTTAATCAATCTCTAGAGTTAAGCTGTGAAAATTAGTACCCGATTACCTATTTTGTATGCCTGTGGTATTTTCATGTTCTACTAATATGGTGATGAAGCAAAATATTGATTAGATTGTTTTAAATCTCTAAAAGAATTGAATGTCTTTCTCATAATCTTATACTGTAAAGCAAGTTTTAAAACTGAAAATATTGAAATTAGTTTTCCTCAGATATTTACAGATATTATCTTTCATTTAAATGCCCTTAAGATGACTATAGTCTATTCAGTTCTAGATAACTTGGTTGTTGTTCAGTTGCTAAGTCACGTCTGACTCTTCGCAACCCCTGTGGACTGTAGCCCACCAGGCTTCTCTGTCCGTGGGATTTCCCGAGCAAGAATACTGGAGT
The DNA here is from genome assembly GCF_019320065.1 of Cervus canadensis. Lineage (NCBI taxonomy): Eukaryota > Metazoa > Chordata > Mammalia > Artiodactyla > Cervidae > Cervus > Cervus canadensis. Next base: position 83,158,804 of record NC_057392.1, read on the forward strand.
GGGTTGCCATTTCCCTTCTCCAGGGTACCTTCCCAGACCAGGGATGGAACCCATGTCCCCTGCATTGGCAGGCAGATTCTTTACCACTCAGTCACCAGGGAACACCCCCCCACCCCGCCCCCAGAAAGCTTAGGAGGGTTCTAAAGGTAATTTCTTTGAAGTCTATTTTTCATAATCAATCACTTGATTAGTTGTAAACTTTTAAGTATCTCTTCAGTTGTCAACCTGATTTTTGTTTTTATAAGTATAATTGATTCACAGTATTATGTTCATTTCAGGTGTACAACATAGTGATTTGATATTTTTAGAGATTATGCACCATTCAAAGTTATTATAATATTATTAACTGTATTCCCTGTGCTATACATTATATCCTGTAACTTATTTATTTTATAATATGTACTTATTTCCATTTATAACTGAATTACACATCTTTCATTGAATGATCAGGATGCAAAATATACACAATGATACAGAAAAGAGATATACATGCACTTATGTCTGTGTAGGTGCATGAAATTCAAATAAATAAATAAATTTCAGTTATTGACCTTGCTCCTCGCTATATCATGTTCCGGTGAAATAGCAAGGGTGAGACCTCCACAACCAAGGGTGGAGTGGGCCTCCATTATTAATCTGCAGAAACAGAAAATGCCCCAGAGCTGTAGCTGTGCCCAGAGGGAAGAGCAGTTCCAGCCACTTACGAGTCAGTGACTTGAGCTCAGATGGCTGTCCTGTGGTTCTGACCAAATCACCTTGCTCTTACTCTTGTCTTGAAACCTGTTTGGAATATTCCCATACTTCACAGGAGTGCAGCGGAAAATAAGCAACAGAACTGGTCCATTGCATGTATGGAGCACTCTCATTTTTCAGAAGTGTTGCATAACATCCGTTTCTGAAGAGTTCTACATATTAGCGGTTTGGATTTTGGTGACTATTTCTAAAACAGCTGAATGGAGGGGCTATTATTTATGTGTCTCAGGGAACCCAGACAAGACTTTTCTCTCTTTCTCTCTCTCTCTCCCCCCCTTCCTCCTTTCTCCCACACCCTTCCCTTCATATATTTCATTCATAGCTATTTTAAGAGAATTTCATTCTGGTGACATAATTTTGAATGAAATAGTAGGTGACTAGTACAATGTTCTCCTTTGGATACTTGTCAAGAATTATTTTTAATTTTCAAATAGGACTTCAACAGTGTACAGTGTGGCTATATTCAGAATACTAAATGTCAGGGCTAAAAGGGATCTCAGCAATTATGCTGTGTAGTATCTTCTGTTCCTAAGAAATGAAGATTTGCTTTTAAGACATATAGAAGCAGAGGATGTCCAAGAGTTTCTTTATATAACTATTGTGATTATCTTTCTCCTTATTATAAAAGCAGTACATGTTCTTTGTAGAAAAACCCACTCATAATCTTATTATCTAGAAAACCACTAATAACATTTTAATATATATACCTCTTGTCTCTTTTTTCTATACCTGTATACATATATTTTTACCATATTGGAACCATGTGGTTCATATATGTAGTTTTACAATAAAGATAGTTTAATAGTTTCTAAAAATAAAACAACTTCCTTGTAAAAAATTCAAACTGTACAGAAAATAGGAAGAAGTAAAAAATCACTTGAAATCTTTCTATCTAGAGATAGTCAAAATAATAATGAGATATGCTAAGAAGTAGGTAGTTAATAATAAAAATATTCTTCTAGATACTAGTTGATGCATAGATACTCATAGAATACTATGTGTGCATATATTGATGATGGAAAATATACTTTTTTTACTCAATAACATCATGTGGACATAATTCTATATCAATAAATATAGGCTAATACTATAATTTTTGCTGCCTGCATTATATTTTCTTTTCTCTTTCTTTTTTTTCATTTATTTTTATTAGTTGGAGGCTAATTACTTTACAATATTGTAGTGGTTTTTGTCATACATTGACATGAATCAGCCATGGATTTACATGTATTCCCCATCCCAATCCCCACTCCCACCTCCCTCTCTACCCGATCCCTCTGGTCTTCCCAGTGCAGCAGCCCCGAACACTTGTCTCATGCGCCCAACCTGGGCTGGTGATCTGTTTCACCATAGATAATATACATGTTTCGATGCTGTTCTCACGAAACATCCCACCCTCGCCTTCTCCCACAGAGTCCAAAAGTCTGTTCTGTACATCTGTGTCTCTTTTTCTGTTTTTCGTATAAGGTTATCATTACCATCTTTCTAAATTCCATATATATGTGTTAGTATACTGTATTGGTCTTTATCTTTCTGGCTTACTTCACTCTGTATAATGGGCTCCAGTTTCATCCATCTCGTTAGAACTGATTCAAATGAATTCTTTTTAATGGCTGAGTAATATTCCATGGTGTATATGTACCACAGCTTCCTTATCCATTCGTCTGCTGATGGAAATCTAGGTTGCTTCCATGTCCTGGCTATTATAAACAGTGTTGTGATGAACATTGGGGTGCACGTGTATATTTTCTTACATAGATAAACCTTGTTTACTTAAAACATTTATTGATAAATACTTATTACCAATTTTTCTATTATAAATAGTGCTATAATAATTGTTTTTATAACTAAATAATTGTGTACATCTTTGATTAGTTTCTTATGCAAATGCCAGAAGTGGTAGTGTTGGATCAAAGGCTGTACTTAATTATACTCCAATCAGCTAGGTCTGAGAAAGTCTGTGTGTGTGTGTGTGTATTTGTGTGTGAGTCGCTCAGTCATATCCAACTCTTTGTGACCCCACAGAGTGTAGCCCACAAGGCTCCTCTGTCCATGGAATTCTCCAGGCAAGAATACTGGAGTGGGTCACCATTCCCTTCTCCAAGGAGAGAGTCTATTTCCCCGTAAATCTTACCAACTTTGAAAATTATAATTTGATATGTGCATTTATTTAAAAAAGCATCTTATTTCTGTTTTATTTTATATTTCTTTACTTTCTAGTGAGGATAAGTATTTCCCAAGTTCTTATTGGCTGTTTATTATACTTCTGCTGTGAATTGCTTATTTGTGTCATTTGCCAATTTTTAAATGCAGATATTCACCATTATGTATTAAATATGTAATGCAATTGTGTCACATGTGGCATTTTATTTGGTAATTTGCATGATATTTTCACTTTTGTACACATTTTGTACATATTCTTTTTGTGTGTATATAGAAGCTACAAAGTTTTAGTGGTCAGTTATATCAATGTTAACTCTTTATCTGTCATCTGCCTTGCAAATAGTTTTTCAACTCTATTAATTATTGTTCATGATATCTTTTACTATTTGTGTCTTCAGTTTACAAATATGTATTTACAAAGTCTGCCTTTTATTTTATAGCTTCTAGGTTTCCTGCATTAGTTGAAAAGGTCCCCTACCACAACCTATTCCTAGAGTCACCTACATGTTCTTACAAGATGTGTGTTATTTAAAATTTTATATATAAGATTTTAATTCATCCGCATTAATTTTTATATGTAGTTTAAGTTAAAAGTATAATTTTGTTATTTCAGATGTTTAGTCCATTGTGTCAACACCATTTTCATGAATATAAATATCACTTTTTGCCTTTTATTTAATTATTTTTAATTTATAAAAATTTTTTTTTGCTGTGCTGTGGGGCATGCAGGATCTTGGTAAGGGATCAAACCTATGTCCCCTGCAGTGAAAGTGTGAGTCTAAACCTCTGGACCACCAGGAAATTCCCATAAATATTGCTGTTATTGCATATTAAATTTTTATATATACTGAGATTAACTTTTAGAGCCTCTGTTCTGTCTTATTGGTCAATTTGTCTACTCCTCTGCCAGTTCAATCTTATGCTATATATGATATAATATAATATTTTGACAAATATTATAGCTGTTTGGTTATAATACCAGAAAGACATTCTCAAACATGCAAGCATTAAGCAAATATAGTACCATTGAGTCCTTGAATAAAAATTTAATAATAAAACTCAGGCAACAGAGAGCTAGGCTCTTAAGTTTATGGATTAGTTTTGAACTCAGAAGAGAGGTCTAGGTTTGAGATAGATTTGGGGTTGGTGATTTACAGATGTTGCAAAAGTCATGGAGTGCGTGAGCTTGCTTATAAAGAGAAGACATTATGCAAAGAAAAGGGAGCCTAGGGAAGGCCTGAGGAGCATCCGTATTCCAGGGTCAAGAGCAGGGGTATCCCTGAAAATAGAACTGAAAGTGGAGGCTGAAGAAGGAGAAAACTCAGTGTTTGCTGGGAAGTAAGAAAGAGAATGTCTTAAGGAGACAGTAGGTACCTGTGTTAATCCTGCTAAGAGGTCAAGTTCAGAGGGGCACTTGAGTCAAACCTACTGGGTTTGTTACAAGGAGGTCCTTTATGATAAGTATATGGAAATGTTGCCTGGGGGAAGGATATAGCCAAAAATCCAGCCCAGAGAGGGTCAAAGGGAAATGAGAGGTGTAGATGTCTCTACAGGTTGAGGTTAGTTCTCTTGAAATGTTTGCCTGTGAAGTGAAGGAAAAAATCAGAGCAGAGACTTGAGGGTGTGTGGGACCTAGAAGGTTTTTAACTTAAAAATACTGATATGAAGGCACCAGAAAAGAGAGGTTAGAGATATGGGAGAGGGGATTATGGTTAGCTATTTTTTCAAGATTCTTGAGAAGACAGGGGAGGGAGAAGGTGAGGACTGGAGCCCAGGGGGAGAGACCCTTGCTCAACAATAAGAGGTCAGGAGAATGGTAAGCACAGATATAATAAGCATGGGGATGTGATGGCAAGATGTTCAGGTAACTTGCACCTGCTAGAAGTAGGAGCTGAGGAGACTTGCTGGTGGAGAAGATGTAGGGCCCTGAGTCAGCAATTTGAGAAACAGAAGAAGGTTTGCAAGCTGTGGGGCATCGGAGAGCTAGCTGATTGGAAACTCAGCACCTGCTAGAGAGCCCCATCCTTCCTTGTGGCATGAGGCAAAAACTTCAATGAACATAGGTAAAACGACTGAGTAAGCATCTAATATGTGGGTAATCTAGTAAACTGAATTGTTTTAGGTAAAATCCAGGTGGGGAGGTTTCCATAAACACAGTTTATGGACCATCTCTAGTGTAAACTTTTAATAGTCACATAAAAAACAAAACAAAACTTTGAAAACTAGACTGATTCTACTCTACCATGCACGGTGTAAAGTAAAAGTCAATGCCCACTAAAAATCTACAAAAGCAGGGCTATAGGAAAAAAAGCATGAAGTTTGGAGTCAGATTGACTTAGTTTAAACCTAACTTTGCTGATTACCAAGATGACCATGGACAGGTCACTATTGCTGGGTTTTAGTTTGCTCATCTTTTAGATACCTGATTGGGTTTAGGGAGAATTGAGGGAAGTGATATATGTAAAATACCTAGGACTGTTCATAGCACACAGTTTGGGCTCAATGAGTTTCTTCTTGTTCTAGAGGATTTACAAGACTGATCTACAGGGTTCACATAAATGATCTCTTGTTGCCTGTTCAATCAACCTGTAAACAATTATTGAACACCTAGTAGTTACTAGGTGCCTAGTCTTGCACTAGGGACTGTGGAAATAAAGAAGAATGAACCTGATTGTTGCTCTAGAGCTCTTTGTACTGCACTTAGAATATATTTTCATATAAAAGCTTTATAAACACACACTTCTCGAATCTGTTAGTTGCTTAACCGAATTGACTATGCAATATTTTAGCCCAGTGGCTGGCATATAAGAACCGCTTAACACATCTTATTTTTCCTCTCCTTTCCTCCTAAGATAAGATACAAGCAATCTCAGGTTTATAACCAATTGATGTACAGGTTCAGAATTACAAATAGCTTATGATGAGTGTGAAAACAAACTGCTGAAAGGCATGCCCATCTTTGGGGAGTTGACCTCTGGGTACAGAATTCGAAGGTTGTTTGCCCGTCGTGCCCTAAATAGCATCCTTGACGTGGTCTAAAAGCTCCTCGTCTTTTTGTGACCCTGCCTGTGTTTCCTGTGGTTTTGCCTCAGGGATATCCTTTCCATTTCTGAAAGCTGAGTTTCTGACACTCATATCTGTTTCAGATTTCCTGAGGTTCCTTGAAACAATTTTTTTTCTTACTAAAATTCACAATTTGATGTACAGTCTTTTTTCTGGCTCAGTAAGAGGGATGGTATTCTCTGGAGCCCATAAGAGGTCATTGCCTTCTTGTATGATGCTGTAACCTTAGCAGTTCCTCCGTGATTCCATGTTTTAGTGAATTCAAATTTTTTATGAAATTTAAAAAATTATGTGAATGCATTTCTCATTGAAAAAAATTAAAATACACAAGTTCAGATTATAAAATGTCAAACACCTCACCTTTTTTCCCTCCTTATCCTTTCTATTTCTCAAAGTAACACTGTTAACACTTTGGGGAATATTTTTGTGGAAATTATTCTGTGTATTTTAATGCCTAAAAATTTTTGTATGAAATATGCATGTGTATATTTTTTACAAAAATGGGATTATAGGACACAAATTTTTTCAAAACTGACTTTTCTCACTTAATAACAAATGATAGAGCTATGTGACATGCTTCATTTAGATCTACCTCATTCTTTTTATTTAATTTTAATTTTTATTTATTTAGCCACACCAAATCATGTGAACTCTTAGTTGTGGCATGTGGGATCTACTTCCCTGACCAGGGATCAAACCCAGGCCCCATGCATTGGGAGCATTGAGTCTTAGCCACTGGACCTGCCAGGGAAGTCCCATGTCTCATTCTTGTTAACAGTGGCGTAGAATCCTATACTACAGATAAAACATGATTTATGTAAACAAACCCCTGTTGGCATTCAAAGCCAAACTCCTGACTTTTCCCCCAGACTTGGTTCTCCCATGGTCTTCTTCATGTTGGTTAATGGTAACTCTGTCAGTTGTTCAGGCCATTAATCCTTTAGTCATCTCTCACCATCTGCCTTTCCTTTTTAGCACTTATCACTTGACGTATATATGTTTACTGGTTTATTATCTATCTCCTTCTCACTGATGTAATATTGACAGATCAAAAACAAGAGATACTGGTGGTGGAAAGAGTAACAAGCAAACCTGGTAAAAGAAAGGAAAGGCATGAGAGCGTGTGTGTGTGTACCTGTACCTTGGCAGGCACAGACTCTCGATTGTCTTCCCTCTGTAATTCTGGCAGGAATTTCAGGCTTCCCTGGTAGCTCAGATGGTAAAGCATCTGCCTGCAATGCGGGAGACCTGGGTTCAATCCCTGGGTCGGGAAAATCCCCTGGAGAAGGAAATGGCAGCCCACTCCAGTATTCTTGCCTGGAAAATCCCATGGACTGAGAAGCCTGGTAGGCTATAGCCCGTGGGGTCGCAAAGAGTTGGACACGACTGAGCGACTTCACCCCTTAATCACCTGGTACGCCCATCTCTCAACAAGTGTCTGTTGGAGTCTTTTACCACTTACATCTATTCAGTCACTAAGTCTTATCTGTTGCCCCAAATATGCCTTGAACACACCTCTAGTTTTCTTTAATACATTGCATCACTCTACGTCAAAACATTAACAACATTGGCCAAGACCATTGTCTAAAGCTTCCTAACTGGTCTAAAACTTCTGTCTGAAACTTCCTAACATCAACTGTGTCCCCACCTCAGCTCTCTCGGTTCAGTTCAGTTCAGTTGCTCAGTCGTGTCCAACTCTTTGTGACCCCATGGACTGCAGCACACCAAGCCTCCCTGTCCATCACCAACTCCTGGAGTTTATTCAAACTCATGTCCATTGAGTCAGTGATGCCATCCAACCATCTCATCCTCTGTCATCCCCTTTTCCTCCGGCCTTCAAACTTTCCCAGCATCAGGGTCTTTCCAAATGAGTCAGTTCTTCGCATCAGATGGCCAAAGTATTGGAGTTTCAGCTTTAGCATTAGTCCTTCAAATGAATATTCAGGACTGATTTCCTTTAGGATGGACTGGTTGGATCTCTGTATAGACCAAGGGACTTTCAAGAGCCTTCTCCAACACCATAGTTCAAAAGCATCAATTCTTCCGCTCTCAGCTTTCTTTATAGTCCAACTCTCACATCCATACATGACTACTGGAAAAACCAAAGCTTGGACTAGATGGACCTTTGTTGGCAAAGTAATGTCTCTGCTTTTTAATATGCTGTCTAGGTTGGTCATAGCTTTTCTTCCAAGGAGTAAGCGTCTTTTAATTTCTTGGCTGCCGTCACCAGCTGCAGTGATTTTTGAGCCCAGAAAAATAAAGTCTGTTACTGTTTCCAAAGTTTCCCCATCTATTTGCCACGAAGTGATGGGACTGGATGCCATGATTTTAGTTTTCTGAATGTTGAGTTTTAAGCCAACTTTTTTACTCTCCTCTTTCACTTTCATCAAGAGGCTTTTTAGTTCTTCTTCACTTTCTGCCATAAGGGTGATGTCATCTGCATATCTGAGATTATTGATATTTCTCCCAGCAATCTTGATTCCAGCTTGTGCTTCATCTAGTCCAGCATTTCTCACGATGTACTTTGCATATAAGTTAAATAAGCAGGGTGACTATATATAGCCTTGACATATTCCTTTCCCGATTTGGAACCAGTCTGTTGTTCCATGTCCAGTTGTAACTGTTGCTTCTTCACCTGCATACAGATTTCTCTAGAGGCAGGTCAGGTGGTCTGGTATTCCCAACTCTTGAGGCATGTTCTGCAGTTTGTTGTGATCCACACAGTCAAAGGCTTTGGCATAGTCAATGAAGCTGAAACTCTCTTGCTTTTTCAATGATCCAGCAGATGTTGGCCATTTGATCTCTGGTTCCTCTGCCTTTTCTAAATCCAGCTTGGATATCTGGAAGTTCACGGTTTCCATACTGTTGAAGCCTGGCTTGGAGAATTCTGAGCATTACTTTGCTACTGTGTGAGATGAGTGCAATTGTGCAGTAGTTTGAGCATTCCTTGGCGTTGCCTTTCTTTGGGATTGGAATGAAAACAGAGCTTTTCCAGTCCTGTGGCCACTGCTGAGTTTTCCAGATTTGCTGACTCAGCTCTCTACCCCTCCCCCATATTCTTCATTTTGCCCTCAGGGTGGTGTTTTCACAATATATATGTTAAAACTTCTAAATGACTTCCCTCTGCACATGCCTCTGAGTCAATTCACGATCCCTCACACTGCCTCCAGGGTTCTGCCTATCTTTCCAGGCTCAGGATTTGCTCCCTGAGCCCTGCACTTCAGCCATGCAGACTTTCTTTCATTTCCTATCTCAGGACCTTTGCACAAGCACTTCCCTGACAGAAATGCTCTTTCTCTCCACCCTTCATATTACATAATTCAGGTCCCATCCTAACATATATTTTTCTTAGAAATGCTTTCCATTACACCACAGATCTTGCCCTGCCCTTCTCTTGTGTAACGTTTATCACACTTGTATTTACTTGGCTAATATCTCTCTGAGATATGTATGCTGTATGCTCCCTGAGCGCAGGGGCCATGCCTGGCTTAGTTACTGCCAAGCGCACAAGGACTTCTCAGCAAATGATTGCTGAATGAGTGAATGCAGTCTAAACTTAGGGGAAATGAAAATTCTCTAAAATTACTGCTTTGGCTTTGATTCAGGACATGATGATTTGGTGTAAACTTACACAGATGAGACAGAAGAAGGCAATGGATAAAAGAAAACCAGACAGGACCAGGGTAGAACCATTTTCTCTAACCTTTCCTTCACTGAGTTCCACTGATGTCCTGGTAAAGTGGACCTAATACCAGAACCACGCTGTGGTTTATTGAGTCGTTTCCCACTTATTGTGTAGCTAGACATAATTTAATTATATATAATTATGCCGTTAGTTGCTCAGAAATTAACTGTTTAGAAACTTGAATGTGATTCATTGCATAGCATGAGGTTATTTCTCAGATAACCCCTTTACGGTCTTTATAAAGATCAGGTTAAAATAATGCCTTGAGTTATTCTTGAGGGCAGATACTTATTCAGTCTCAACTGACATTTTTTCAAGTGGCCTCTCCTGGAATAATTTTACCCCACTGATGTTTCCTACAATCAAATCATCAAAACAGACAACTGTCTGGAGGAGTAATGAAAACAAAATATTCTGCTTTAATTCTTAATTTAACATTTTAATCGTGTAACTTGGGTACAATTAAAACTAAAATGATACAAAGCTTTGTGAAGATTTTGAATGATGGAAGATAAAATATGATCTCAACTATAATTATAGCATTTTTAAGTTGGGGCTGTAATTTAAGAATTTAACTTTCCCATTTAAAATTTGAGGGTTTTGCATAAATGCAAGGATCCATAAACAATGATGTCATTCTCAATAGGAAAGAAATTAAAAGTAAAGGCACTGCTAACTTCTCCTACTATATTTGGCTACTCAGGTAGAGAAGGACGACTTTAACTCCAGGATTCCTTATGGCATTCAGGCACAAAGCCCCAACAGGGAAGCTTATGACCTGATTACAGAAGAACTTATAATCAGCTGAGGGTTTGATGAACTGACAACAACCTCTCTGCTCCCATTTTTATCTTCTTGATTGCTTATTTACTTCAGGAGCATGATATTTATTCTTCATAATATGCTAATCATAATTACTAAGGAAATCGCTGGTTATCCTGTCTGGTATTAGGCGACCAAAAGAAAGCCCAGGATGGAAACAAAAATTTCAATACCAAACAAAAGAAATCAGGATGGAGCACACTTTGATATCATTATGATTTGCTTCTTACAAGTTATTATTAACAACTTGACTACAAAATTTCACTGTAGATATACAAGTCAGGTTGTTGCAACATGTGGATTAGAGTTTGCTTTCATTTATGACTAACTGAGAATGTTTTTATGGAAGGCAGCAATAATTAGTGCTCACTCTAACCAGAGACAGCCAGTCCTAATACTGTTCTGCATCTCTTGTCTCTTCTTTTTGCTTTTAAAAGTTTCTCTTCATTTTAGGTCCCTGACAGTCTCTATCTTTCCTTCTCCATTCTACTATGAAACATTTTGGTGGGACTGTAATTTCCTGGATTACTTCTGCTTGGAATATTTACATTTATTATTTACTTTATCTCTAATTGAAACATTATAGGTTTTCTTCCCTGTTTACTTTTGAACATCAATGATATTTTTAAAGTAAGGGGTGCTGTCCTAGTGCTTCTAAAAATACACTATTGTCTACTTCACCTCCTGAAAAAGTGAATTCTGGATCTGAAATGAAAGAGGTTGTGGAAGAAAGAAGAAAGCTGACACTTGGTGAGTATTAGAAGAGAATAGAGAATATTTTCCTTTCAAGGTCATGTAAACTAAAACAGCCCTTAACATGTATGAATGATAATAAACTTGGAAATGCTTTAAAATACTAGGTAAAATGGGAAAAGGAGATTTAAAATGAAATACAGTGAAATAAGTTGCAATCATTTTGCATGTAATTCTGAGAGGCCTCTCCATATAGTCTAACAAGAATCTGATTTATGAGGAAAATTTACCCAACAAAATAAAATTGAACTTTCTCTCACATATAATTGATAAGTAGCCTAGAAAACAATATTGTTGAAACTAATAAAAACTGATCACCACACCAAAGTACCATAGATGTTCTGTATCGAACCAAATTAAGAAATCATTTGACATATTTGGGAACTGTATCTATAATAGACTTAAAATAATAGGCTTGCATGTCAGTGTGGTCCCCTCTATAACTCTTGAGTAGAAGTGTCAATGACTGTTTTTCCTGGATTGTTTGGAAGTTAGAACTGGCTTGGGAGATTGGGAGATTTATAGAAAAACAAAGTCCATTATACATAAAGGACCTGAAAATTTGATGTAAAGAACTAATTATATATAACCTAACCAATAAGAAATGAGAAGAAATTATGTATGTCTTCTGAACAGAAAATATTTCAAAGTCACAACACCATGGTGAGGAGCAGTGAAATGGAATGGGATGATTTAGGTTGAATATGAACAGACTTTAAGAAACCTAATACTCTATGTAATGTCTGCTCATGGGCCCAGTGGGGGTCCATTTTTAAAGGTGACACTGTGATAGACAAATGATTTATTTTCTGGAACAAACCACATATCTCCAGTTTTTATTTTCATATTGTATCATGTAAAGTAGAATAGTACACCTAACTTAGTATCAAAAGTCTCAACTCTGCCACTTATTAAATGTGTGATCTTTGGTAAATTGATAAGACTTCAGGAATAAATGAGGATGATAGCACTTACCTAACTGGGATATTGTTAGGCTCAAAGGAGTTAACAAATGTGAAAATGCTATACAAATCCCAAGGAAAACCCTGAAATGGTAAAATGGTGGGACCCTTTTCTTTAGCTGAGCCAAACTAAAACACCATAAATCAGTAGTTTACATCATATCCTTGTGAAATTCGACAATTTCCAAGTAGATTTAACATCAAAAAGTATTTCAATGGAGGAACAGAGTATGTGGGCAAGTTAAGAGGGCATAATCAAGCGAATTATGTGTTTATCAGTGGTCTAATGGTACTTGCATCATCACATTAAAAAACCCACTCAGTTTTCTGGAGGTAATTCTGTATTAAATGCATCCAACTAACTTCTCTGAAAGTATTTTTTGCTTGGTGATTTTAATCTCTGGCCACAGTAACCATAAACTATTCTGAGCACTAGATATTTCCTTTGTAGATTTCAATGTCATGGCCACTCAACCTTTCTTTCTCATAACAAAAATTTTTCAGATCTTGGCATCTAAAGTGCTGAAAATAATTGGCATTTATGTTATGATTTACTGACTCAAAATGAAAGACTGGTAAATTAAGTGAAAAAGGGACTAAATTTTTTTTGGGGTGTCAATTTAATTGTGTTAATAAGACAACTGTTAAAAATGGTTATGATTATGTGTTGTAGATTTTCAAGAAGTATTGAATAGAGTGTAAATAGTTCTTTAGATCAGCTTGCAGAGCACAATCTTTTTAATTCAGTCTGAATTTTTGCTGAGTGTCTTTACCACAGATACTCATATTTTACACCTTGAGATGATACATCTTTCCTATTGCAACAAGTTTCTGAATTCTCATATTACTTTGATTCATCCCATGTGCATTTTGTTATGAAAGTTTGTATATAAATATCAGTCTGTTCAATTTCATCTGAAAATCTTGGTCTCTCTCCTCACCATGGAAGCAGGTTTAGATTCAAACTGTCTTTTTAATTACTAGAACTTTCTTTATTATTTAGCAAATATATTCTGGATGTAAAGAAAAAAATTCACCCTCTAAGTCCTAATTATTGTGTGCAAAAAAATGATTTTGTGGTCATATGAAGATTTTCTAGTTTTCATGTGAATACTGCATGTTAATCTGTTCACAGTATAATTGAGAATATTGTAATATTAATATTTTCACATAATAACCAGTAGGTTATGTGAAATTCCATATGACCATAATTTCACATTAAAATAGGTAAAAATAGAAGCAGTTTAGATATAAATTTTATGTCACATCTGAGTTTTGAAATAAGATGGGATGAATTGAATTTTAGAAAAGCAAAGGGAACTACTAAAAGTATGTCCAAGTTGGTTGTGATCATTTCCTCCAGATGATTAAAAATAATATGCACTTAATTTTAAACATTTGTTTTTGGTTTTATTTCTTTGTTTTTATTCCCATCCCCACTACTCCATGAATGACTGAAATAATCATTTCTAAGTATTCTATAGATGACAATACTCATTGGTCTTTTTCTAACTTATAGACATGATTTTGAATATTACTTTGTTTTTTGTTTGCAAATTGCTTTCTTAAAGATTTCAGGTGCTGAATGTGTATACATGTTACATTATTCTTATCAGTGGGAGAACTCTTTTTGCCTTAAGAAAGAGTTAAAGATGAAATGATACATGAAATGGACAACAGCATGTAAACTGAATGAGTAGAACTAAGGAGAGTTAAAGGGAAAATATGATAAAGGAACAAAAGAAATAGCAAAAAAAATCAGGTCCCAGGGAATTATTTTAGGATACAGTAGGCAATATAATACAGTAAAAAGGAAAAATAGGAACTGAAGTCCTAAGAATAAGTGAGAAAAAATAGCAAGAAGGCATATTTTAGGCAAGACAAGAATAAAAACCAAAGGCTATAAGAAAACAAGATTTATTTTAAAATACAGGGAAAGTGTTAAATCATCTTCAATACTTGAAGGAACACTGAATGACTAGAACATAGAGGAAAAGACAGACAAGAGCAAAAACATTTTAAAAATTAAAAAAATTTATTATATTTTTATTTTTTGAAAAATAAGAGTAATCAGATTATCATTTACAAAAAAGTAAGGTTTCTAGGACGAAATTTAGATCCTTAGAGTTTGTGTGTTTTAAACTAATGCCATCAGAATGGAAAAGAAACCTATTCGAGGCACCATCTAAAGGTAAGGACCCAATCACATGAATTTATTTTAAAGGAAACTTCTTTATTATAACACCAGCTGTCCTAAAGGCTTTATAGAATGTAATTGTGGTTAAGCAGCATGCCTGCCGCTGCTGCAGGAGTTATAGCCAATAATAACGTATTGACATTTATATGGTCATGATGCTCTGACCGGAACTTGCTTAACCAGTGCACCAGTAATCACCAAGTATTTCACATGCACTGTAATGCCAAGATAAAAATAGCAAAGTTGATTAAATACAGTTAGATGTTAATATAAAATAATAAAGTTAAGTACTTCATATAACGTTGTTCCTGACAATTTGTTTTCCTCATTGAGTAAGTGAATGCAATTTGTGGAAAAATAGCCTTTCATATTATTTTCCTAAGTTAGGCAGCATAAATAATTAGCCTTTACTAAGCAGTTATTAAAGCTTCACTCGCTTTATAAATCAGATGAAAATGAGGGGCAATAAGAGAAAGCAAGATTAGACTTTTAGAGTACTGTTTCTGTTCATTTTAAACTATTTATTAGGACTCCAGGCCTTTGTATTATTTTAACATATTAGATGATGAAATTTGATTTGTTTAAAACCTCTTAAACATTTTCACCCTCTTCGATGCTTGATTCAGTAAAAAGTTAAATATTTACTTACAGTTCTATTAAGTTTTCCTCCAAATCAGACATTCCCCTCACTCCCTTATGTTGTGATGATAAAAGTACTAATGGGTGCTTTCATTGATGGGCCCCCTACTTAAGGAAAATGAAAACTAAAAATGATCCTGGTTCTTTAAAAGTTTATCCCTATGGCACCATCGTGTAAGCATACATATGGGACAGTAAAAATGGAAGACGACACATTAAATGACATTATTATAAAATGCAATACTCTTGGAATGATCCCTTATTAAATTAGGCTCTATGATCTGAGATGAATTTCCCCGATCCCTAATCCATCACTGGAGAAATATTAAAAGATAGGTCTCAACTGGTATTAGAATCGCACTCAGTCTCTACTTTCATTATTTTGAATTAGGGTGCTACTGGGGGAAAGCCTCTTAATGAGAATTAGAGTGATTCACTGGCCTTCTTTTGGATTTTGACAAGTAAAATATTAACTCTTCAGTCACAGCTGTCTGAATTAAAATACTTGGCAGCCGCAGATGCACAAATTAAATTGGCCTTTATGTTTCCATATTGCTGACCTCCTTAGAGGCAAAAACATCAAACCCAACAATAACAGAAAAGTCACGGTGTGTCATTTCTTGGAAGAAAATATATTTATTGAAGTTTTTTATATTTGTTTCAGTTTTAACATATAAATGAACAACTCCAGGACATTTTGAAGTGGAGTTTTGTTTTAATTATAAATTACATAAACTTCAGCTACACATCAGTTATTCTAAGCCATTAACTAGGTGTTAAAATAATCAGTGGAGTTATTTGGGGGTTTCTTACCTGTTTAAATTCCATTAATAAGATCTGTGAGTTGAATATCAGAGTAAATATTTGAGTTCAGCATCGATAAGTTTAAACAAATGTTTCCTTGGAAATATACACAATGATTCATCCCTCTCTTCAGTCTAGAAATAGACTGAATTAAAGACACAAAATGAATTTAGTGGTACATACAAAAACTCAATTGGTTTTCTCTTAAATGCAGTGTTCAAATTTCCTTTATAACCAAGCAAATAAGCAAAACTTAGATTAAGAAAAAAATGGTCATTGATATCTGTCTCTTTCTCAATGATGTTAGTGATTTGAGTAAATATTTAATAAAGTTAGTAATTTATAGTGTAATTCTACTGATGATGAAAAAAATGTTTTCTGTCATCACACACTGGTTTCTGATTTCTTTGCCTTTCTGTGGTCACTGTAACATCATCTTCCACTCCTCTCTAATTACTGTTCATTGATCTGAACTTGTGATTGGTTGGACAATGATTTGAGATGGACGTTGATGAATGAATCTTACCTATCTTACTTTACACATCCAAT